>NC_067403.1:247013353-247243353 GCF_016432865.1 Antechinus flavipes
CAGATGGCTTTGGGGGGCCCCGGATGTCGGGTCAGGGGTCCCCGATCCTGGCTCGGACTCCTGCCAGGGAGCCTCTCTCTCTGTAGACAGAAGACTGGGGGAAATGGTCCGGCTGCAGATCCCGCTCTGGACGGGGAGCCGCGTGATGGGGACGGCGCCAGGACGCAGTAAGCTGGGCCCAGCTCCTGGGATGCATCTCTCTGATCATCCCACCGGCAGCCCCCACCCCACCCCGCCTAGGCCTGTGGCCCTGTGCCCGGCCTCTGCCCCCTGCCCGCCTCTGCCCCCTGCCCACCTCCCCTCTCTGGCCCTGCCTGGGGGCTGTGGGTACCTTGAGAGCGGAGGGGCTCAGGCCAGGGAAGAGGTTGACTTTCAGGCCCTTGGTGCCCAGGGACATCCGTGTGCGGCGGCTCTGAGGCTCCTCCACCACCTCGTCGTCTGAAGACGGCACCCGAGATGCCCGTGGCTCTGCAGGACGGTGAGAAGGGGAAGGGTGCTGAGCACCGGACCGCGGGCCCCGGCTCTGCCCCAGCGCACATTTAGCACCTGCCCATATTCCCAGGCAGCTGAATAAATCCTCCCCTGCACCAAGGTCGGGGGAGAAGTGGTGTCCGGAGGCAGCGTGGCCCAATGGCTCGGCCTCTCTGGGTCTCCTGCTTTTCTCACCACGTGAGCCAAGGTTTTCTGAGCGAGTCACTGAGCCGCTGTGCCTCCATTTTGTCAGCTGCGGAGGGGGGTCCTGCTCCTTGCAGCGAGCCCCCCTTCAAGTACTACACAAGTGGGACGATGACATCCCAGGCCGTGCCTCGGCAATCCCGCCCCCAGCTCTGCTGCCCCCACCCGCAGTCTGATTCCCTACCTGTGGAATCCTGGAAGATCCAGGAGTCGGTATCGGCCTCCGAAAGCCCCAGGGTTCCCCCAGGGCGGATGGCTGGGGCTCGGTGTCCACGCTTGCGGCCCAGATTGGCACGGCTCCGATACATGGCACTGTCTAGAACTTCTGTGTCCTAGAACCAAACAAGGCACCTGAAGCTGCCTCGGTCTGACCCCAGCCTCCTGGTCATCTGCAGCCGCGACGTTGGGGACCTGCTTCCAGTGACCCCCGGCCCGGCCCACGCAGACCCAGAAAGCAGCAACAGGTGGAAGGGCCCTGAAGCTCCGACCCCAAACCTCCTGCGTCCGTGCTGGAGGGGAGGGGGCCTAGGTCTGCAGCTGGGGCCCCCACTAGTTTTGTGACTCAGTCTCTTCTGCTGTAAAAGGAGAGCCCTGACGAGATGCTCCTAGTCCTTACGCCCTCGGCCTCTGGTGGATAAGCCCTTCTGCGTCCCTGAAAGCCAGCCCATCTGCCTGGCTCCGCCCACAGCCAAGGCCACCAGAGCCGCGTGCCGGGCCCCCCGAGGAGCCCCAAAAGACACTCAGGGCGGGCCTCCTGCGGCACGTCGCCTCCAGCCCCAGCACTAGAGCCTGTCTACCAGAAAGCCCACCCCGACCGACCGCAGCCCAGGGCTCTGCCCCCTACTAACCTCTATAAAGGAAAAGTCCTGGCTGGACAAGTTGGAAGGAGGCCCTGGGAGCAGGCTGGGCGCAGCGGGGCCATCCCCCCGGGAGCCCCAGCCGCCATCCACCTCCTCTGTCCGGCTGGCCTCGCCATCAGGCTGGGGCCGGCAGGAAGGCAGAGGGTCCCTCCTGAGCTCCGGCTCCTCCTCTTCATCGTCATCTGCCACCGTTTGCTCCTCATCCTCTTCGGGCTGGCCCCTGGGCCCCGAGGCCGCCTTCTCCCGGCCGGCAGATGCTCTCGAGTTGCTGGTGGCCAGCATGTCTTGCAGGAGGCCCTGAGAGCCAGATGGCGGAGACCGGGCCAGGCACCCGCTGGAGCTGTGGGCGAAGCGGGTTGTGAGAGGATTCAGGAACAGCCGCGGGAGGGCAGAGCTGGCCCTTCCCATGCCGACTTCACTCCTCCACTCTCCTCCCGAACCCCTCCCTTCCCACCGGTACCCTAGAATCTTTCGGCATCAACCCGTGGAGACAGTGAGGTCCTGACAAGGAAAGAGGGCACAGATGGAGCGTGGCTCCGAGTCCTGCCTCCGTGCTCACTGTCGCACTTCCGAGACGGCTTCCTCATCCAGAACGGGGGAAACCTAACCTTGGCCCCGGCGCCCTGGCCGGAGTGGCTGCCAAAGGTGCCTGGGAAATCTCAAAGCACGGCAACGGCAGGCCTTGGTCACCTCCTGAAGGGACTTGGCTCGGGGGCTCGCCACCGTTCAGCTGCACTGGAAGATCGGAGTTCCAGTGCTGCCTGTCCCCTGGGACCTCTCCAGGGGTAGGAGTGGATGGTCCCCGAGGGCCTTGCCAGAATCCAGTTCGGATCACACTGATTTCCTCTCTGGGCACACACGTGCACCACAGGTGCACACCAGCTCACACATATGTGCACTGCAGCCATAGACCAGCTCACACACATACACACCAGTTCACATGCATGTACACAGCAGGTGCACACCAGCCTGCATGCACACGCACCAGCTCACATGCACATGCTCATGTACATGCACTGCACCAACTCACATGCACATAAACCAGCTCACATACACTCGCACATGCACCACACCAGCTCACATGTACATGGCACCAGCTCATACACACACATTCCAGCTCACATGCACATACCAAGTTCACATGTACATGCACCACAGGCACGTACCAGTTCACATGCACACGCACATGCACGTGCACCGCACCAGCTCACATGCACTGCACCAGCTCACACGCGCATATACCAGCTCACATACACACACACCAGCTCACGTGCACATGCACCAGCTCACGTGCACACGTAGGTGCACTGCACCAGCTCACATGTACACACACTTGCATGTGCACTGCACCAGCTCACATGCACATGCACCACAGGCACGTACCAGCTCATATGCACACATGCATGTGCACTGCACCAACTCATATGCACATGTAGGTGCACTGCACCAGCTCACATGCACACATAAGAGCTCACATGCATATGCACCAGCTCACATGCACGTGCATCAGCTCATACACACACATACTAGCTCACATGCACACACCAAGTTCACAAGCACATGCACCACAGACACATACCAGCTCACATGCACGTGCACCACAGGTGCACACCAGCACACACACACACACGTGCGCGCACACACACACAGCGAGTCCAGACCTGGAAACAGCAGGAGGGACACAGGCCAACAAGCCCCAGAAGAAGGGGCCGGCAGAGGCCACGTGGGCCTTTCCCAAAGCCAGGGAAAGAAACGATGAGAGAAGAAATAGAAGCTGAAGCCTGAGCCAAGGGCGTACCAAGGGGCACTAGAGATAGGCTTGACGCAAGGACCGGGCCCTTGGCCCTGGGGCTATGTCCCGGGTTCGCTGGGGAGAAGCAGACAGATGTGACAGGAAGTCCAAGAAAGGTGAACATCCGTGAGCAGGTGTTGGGGAGGCCGGTCCCATAGAGGAAAGAGAAATCAGAGGCCCACCGAGGCCTCCCCTGCTTCCTATGCCCTCGGTCACGAGAAGGGCTGGGCGGGCAGGCAGCAGAAGGGGGCCGAGCGCCTTTGAGTGAGCCAACCCAAACCTGCCCTCTGCTCTGGAGGGTTGTGGGAAGAGGCACGGTGGGCCTAGCTTCTGGAGAAGCCTCTTCTCCTTTCGGAGGTAACTTTCATCCTTTAGAAAATGAAGGGTTTCTACAAAACCCTTGAGATCTAACAGTCAGTGTGGCTACGGAAAGTGGCTGGCGAATAATAAAGCAGAAAAAGAACAGACACAAAACGTAAGGATCTGCAAATATTATCTCATTTGATCCTCACTACCTAAATAGGTATAATAATAAATAAGGTGCTATCATTAAACCCATTTTGCGGATGAGGGGAATAACTCATCCAAAAAGCGTCAGAGGCAGGTGGCGGCTCCTGAGGTCAAGCCCGGCACTCTCCACTAGGGCCACCCGCTGTCATCAGAGCCAGTCCCACCACGTGGCGCATGAGGGAACTTAGACCCAGAATGGAGAGATCCCAACGCCAAGGAGTGTGGAGCTGGATCCAGATCACAATCCCCGATTCCCGAGTCAGAGCTCTGGATGGACTCGGGGAGCTTTGGGGACCCCCAAGAGATGCCCAGGACGCTTCCCCCGGCTCAGAGGGCAGATGTCGGAGACCACAGACGGCCAGTGGACACCAGCAGCAGCCTGGAGTCTCGACCGGGGCTCCCGCGTCCTGCCTTTGTGACCTGGAACGAGTGATTCATTTTCCCCAAGTGCAAAAGGAAGTTGGACAACGTGGCCACTGAGGCCCCTTTCAGTTCAAAATCAAAGATGGACCCAAGATCCCGTCCTCCGGGTTCTCAGGAGTGGGACAGCAGGGCCCCCAGGGACTGGGGGTGGGGCCCAACAAGTCAGGCCGGAGGCCACAAGCACCAGCCCTCAAACAATAAATGCTGATGGGGATGTAGAATATTTAAACATATTTAACATGTATGGACTACCTGCCATCTAGGGGAGGGGGTGGGGAAAAGTTGGGACAGAAAGCTTTGCAAGGGTCAGTGTGGAAAAATTACCCATGCATCTGTTTTGAAAATAAAAAGCTATAATAGAAAAAAAAAAAATGAAGGGGACGTCGGAGGACCTGGGCCAGCCACTCTGGAGAGCAATGGGGAAGCGTGCCCAAAGGCCCAAGGAGCATCTCTACCGGCTCTGGGTCCCAAAGGGAGGAAAGAAAAGAGAAAAGGCTCAATCTGTATAACGTTTATAGCCACTCTTTTTGTGGTGGTAAAGAATTGGAAATGAAAAGAACATCTATCGACTGGCGAACCGCCGAACGAGTTGTACTCCGTGAATGTGATGGAGTATCATTGTGCCGTGAGAAATGATGAGCGGGATGGTTTCAGAAAAACCTGGGAAGTTACATCAGTGATGCAAAGTGAAATAAGCAGAACACACCAAGAGCCACATTACGAGGATGATCTACTGTACTTAGCTACTCTGATCCATACCACGCCCCAAGGCTACTCCAAAGCACTCATGAGCAGGGCTCTCTATCTGCCTCCACAGAGAAGCCATGAACTCTGACTACAGGTGGAAGCATATTTTTCCCACTTTCTTTATTTTTCTTTTTTGTGACATTTCTAATTCAGAAATGTTTTGTACGCTTTTATATACTCAACTGACAGCATGTTATTTGTTTTCTTAATGAGTAAATGAGAAACTGGAAGAAAGGAGGGAATTTAGTCTAAATTTTTAAATATAAACTTTTAAATAACAATAAATCATTTTGGTTTTTTTTTTAAAGTATCAAGTCACAGGGTGACCTTGGGTAAGTTAATCCCCTTTTCTGAGCCTGCTCATCTGACAAGCTGCCATGGGGAAGGCAAAGGACAGGAGTGGGGCAGGGGAGAACTTTGGGAAGGGGGATTGTCATGAGACAGCCTTGAATTTTTTTTTTTTTTAAGTTTCTTACATTACATTCTAAAGTCCCTCCAACTCAGCCTACCAACATGCAATTCTTAAGTCCTTACTATGTGCCCTGGCACTGAATTAAACATTAGAAATGCAGAGAAAGATAAATACAGCCAAGGAAATGACGTTCCAATGAGAGCGACAATATGTAAATGACTAGGTGCACACAAATATAGATGAAGCGGATGGAAGGCCGTTTGAGAGAGGAGCAGCCAGAGGATAGGAAAAGCTCCTGAGGGAGAGAGGGAAGAGGGGAGGGAAGGAAAGGAATGAAAGAAGGAAGGGAGAGAAGGATGGAAGGGAAGGGAGGAAGCCAGGGGGCTAGGAGGTAGGTCATGTGCTCCTTCTGCACAGGTCAGAATCTTCCTCCGGATCTGACGGTGTCTGCACTGAGCAGAACTTAGCCTTCCTTAGTCTCTGTTGGGAAAATTAGCCCTGAGCCAAGGAGAGCCCAGAAAGACATCGGTATGACTCTTTAAAAGAAGCCCCTTGCAAAAACACAGGCATTTAGGTAAAATGAAATGAGCGATCTGCTTCTCAGACTCCTCCCCGTCCAAAAAGCAAGAGAGCCTAGAACTAAGTCACCCTGAAGACCAGCAGCTCTGGATTTCGGAGCCCCCGGTCCCCTGACGTTTCCCACCCAGGCCGTCTCGGCCAAGTACCTTCATCTCTCCCGGCCCTAGTTTCTATAGGAAGGAGTGAAGCAGATGGCGTCTCGGGCCCCTCCCCCCAGAGATCAGTGATCCTCTAAAGCCCAAGCTGTGGCTCCTGCGGAGGCTGATCCTGCTGATCATCAGCAAAGGAAGGTGATCTGAGAAGTCTGAACAGAGACTACAGAGATCTGGGCTCCCAACCAGCTGGTTAGAACAGCCCAGCCCCCTTCTGGAGTCACAAGCCTGTCATTCCACCCTTACCCTTCACCACCAGGTGCCTCTGGCACCCCATTAGAGCATAAGCTCTCTGAAGGCAGGGACTGGGATCCTTGGTGCTATTGCTGCTGTTGGATTGTTTTCAGTCCTGCCTGAGTCTTTGTGATCCCATCTGGGATTTTACTGCTCTGGGTCATTTTGAGAAAACCGAGGCATACGAAACTAAGTGACTTGTCCAGGGTCATACTAGAAAGTGGCTGAGGCTGTAGTTATACTCCAGGCCCAGGGCTTCTTAAACTTTTCCCACTTGGGACCCCTTTTCACCCGAGAGATTTTTACGTGACCCCAGATGTACAGGTATATAAAATAGGTATACAAATCAAGCATTTACTTTGCAAACTCCCCTCTATTCAGTTATAAACTTCATATAGAGTCATGACCACAGTTTAAGCAGCTTTGCTGCTCCCTGGTACACCGTACATGCATAATATATGCTCGTTGCCTTGACCTGCCTCAAGCCTGACCTGTCCAAGATGAAAAAGAACAAAAACAAGGAGGCTCCCTCTCCCATCTCCTCTTTCTTTATAGATCCTATTCTCTCTTTGGTGCACCCCAGATTTAGTGCTGAAGACGTCTTTGAGTCACCCATTTAACCCCTCTCCGTTTCTTTCTACAGATGAGAAGACTGAGGTCCAGGGAATGGCCTGACTTGCCCAGTGTCCCTCAGCTATGAGATGGATGAATCAGGACCAAAGTCGAGACCCTGGGATTCCTCAAACTCTTCTGAAAGTACATTCAAACACCCCGAGTTTCTTTTTTTGTAATTTTTTTAAAGAGCCTTAATGCTGTTTGTTAAAAGGCATTAATCATAAGAACCAGCAGCTACTACGTTGAAGGACCACAGGCCTTGGAATACTTATATTCCATAGAGCAAAAGAGCCGGGGCGGTTATGACCACGGGTGACTTAACCAGCAAAGTTAAGTATAATTTTGAATGAAAAAAAAAATCAATTTAAAAAAAGTTAACAAATTCAAGGCATGTGGGTTTTTGTGATAAAATCCCCAGATGGTAAGGGAAAATTCAACATATAACATCCAGGAGAAATAGATGATAAACATTAAAGACTAATTATAAGGCACTCAATAAGGTCAAACTGTTTACGTCAGGGGTCCTCAAACTTTTTAAATAGGGGCCAGTTCACTGTCCCTCAGACCGTTGGAGGGCCGGACTATAGTAAAAACAAAAACTTTGTTTGGTGGGCCTTTAAATAAAGAAACTTCCTAGCCCTGGGTGAGGGAGATAATCGTCCTCAGCTGCCGCATCTGGCCAGCGGGCCGTAGTTTGAGGACCCTTGTTTTACGTCATAGATGTGAAAATGTTAGCAGTACTCTTACGACTGCTATCATTATTTGGGCCAGTGGTTCTCAAAGTATGGTCTAGAGAATCCTGGGGGTCTCTGAAACCCTTTTAGAGGGTCTACAAATTCAAAAAGTTTTTATTTCCAATATAGTAAATGTCTATAAATATAATCCAGATAAAAACGTTTTAGAGAGCTCCTCAATAATTTTTAATTAGGATAAAGATACTGAAACTAAAAGTTTGAGAACCACTGATTTGGGCAGTTTAAAAGAAAGGCATGGGGCTGAGCTGAGTGTGGTGGAGTGAGTCTTAAAAAAAATAAATAAAACTGTGTAGGAAGACATCAAATGAGGCATAAAAGGAAAAGTGATTCAGAAGAAATTAGTATGGGGAAGGTATTGCTGAAACTTAACCCTCACCAGGAACGGTTAAACAGGGAACAACATATCTATCTAGAAAGGTATAAAAGTCTTCCGAATTCAGAAAGAAATAAGAGGGCAAGGAGTTGGAGGGAAGAGGATAAAGGAGGGACTCTTAGAGGGACAGATTGGTTAAAGAATAGGAGAGCAAGGTAATGAGAAGTAAAATAGAGGAGTGAAGAGGAACAAGAATAGGGCAAGGAAGAAATAAAGTGAGGAAAAATAGGAAGGAGGCAAAGACACAACAAGTAAGTATAGCTGAGAATATGAATGGGATGAATGTACTCCAAAACCAGAAAGTGAATGCAGATTAAAAATTTGACAATATGTTCCTTTCAGGAAACATTATAAAAATGAGAGATACACACAAAGATAAAATAAAGGGCAGGGATAAAATTTAGTATGTAAAAATAGCAGGGATAGCAACCATGATCTCAAAGTTAAAGTTAAAATAGATCTAATCAAAAGTGAGTAATAGAAAAACTACACTGTGTCAGCAGTATTATTTAATATTATTTTAGATCATTTAAAATACCTGAAGAGTGTAAAAATATTTGAGCATCTACCTGCCAAAACACAGGATTTACAAGAACTCAAACATAAAATAACTTTTTATACAAATAAACTCAAATCTAAATAACTGAAGTAATATTTATCGTTCATAGGTAGGAAAAGCCAGTATCACATTTAAATGACAATTTTGTTTAACTATTCCATTCAATGTCATCCCAATTAAAATCATTTTACCGAGTTAGAAAAAATAATAACAAAGTTCATTTGAAAGAACAAAAGGTCAGGGACTTCAAAGAAACCAGAGGAAAAAAAATGGCAAGGAAATAGATTCAGCATGATCTGATCTTAAACTATATTATAAGGGAGAACATTGTTGAGTGTAAAAAAAGGATCCTTTTGATGATTTCAAATTGTAATTTTCTGGTATAAATAAAATCTATGTGGATAAGAACAGAAGGGAATGCAGAAAACTGGAAAAAAAAAACATTTTTATAGACAATCAGATAGGTTGAGATTGGATTGGAGGACTGAGATGTTATGAGAATACTGGGAAATGATGAACTGGCTGATTTAGAAAAATATGACAAGACTTAGACTTGGAGGAAATAAGCATAAGACATACATGGATATAAGTGCATGTGTGTATTCAGATATCTAATGTTAATAGCTATGTAAATGTGTATATATATGTAACATTTGTCTACACATGTGTAATATATTTTATGCATAATATATGTACAAATATATGTAATATATTCTACATATACATGTACATATATTTCACACATATATTTTGATATATGTTGCATATGTATTATAAATTATATATGTATACAATGTATACATGTATTGCAATATATACATATGCACTTTGATTACATAATACACATATATCGTATTTGTGTATATTTACAAATTTTAAAATACATAGTTAAAATACCTATATATGTCTATTTTATCTACATGTGTGTGATACATAAAATACATGCGATATACATGCACATACATACACACATCTACTCTATGCTTATAGAAATGGATGGAGAGAAAAACAGAGTTAAACGTGCACGTCAGAGAACAAAAGAAAACCGAGAAGGAAGCAAAGAGAAGCTGGGCAGCTTGTCTTCAACGGTCTAGTATTGATTAAATGGGTTTTCTCAAACAGAAGCGCGTTGCTTTATATTGAATCCTCTCTTATGGTCTGCTGTACATCACAATATTTAGGGGATTTTTTTCTCATTTTGTATTTAAGTTTAAAATGTTTTTCAAGTTACCAAAAAACAAAGAAAGGGGTTTTTAGAAGCTTTTCCTAAGAGTGTTTTGCTAAAATTCTGTGGAACAGCGTGAGAGCCAGCTCCTGCTAGCACGCTTCTGAAGCACCCCGGGGGCACTAAGCCCTGAGTCCTAACCCTCGCTGACCAGCTCCCCCGGGCGCACGCTTTGCCCAGCCTGCCCCGCGCCTAAAAGACCTGGCCTCTCAGTGAAGGAGCTCACTTGTGGGACCCCGGGTCACCCGGTCTAGAGAAGCCAGGTTTCACCTTCCTTCCAGCTCCCGATGTTTGGACCTCTTTCACTCCTCCACCCAGGGCCTCCAGAAGAAGTAGGCCAGAAGGATTCTGGTTTCTCGGCCTGACGGGAACCACGGGCTGTGGTGGCCGATACTCTGTTTATTCCCGGAGCCTGCGGACCTACTTAGGACACCCACACACACACCAACCTCAGGACCCCGAGTTCCCACGGAAGGCCATGCTCCTTTACTCCAAGTGGCCGCGCCCCACTGAGTGCACAAGAATCACGCCCTGGACCGCCTGGACCTACTCAACTTTCTATGATCAGATACCGTGGGAAGTTTACAGAAAATTCCTCCCATTGAAAAGTTTTATGAAACCATTTGGGGGGACGACACATTGGACAGCAGCACATGAACATCTTAAACTTAGAGGCAGCTGGGTGGCAGTGGAGCACTGGGCCTGGAGCCAAGAAGATCTGAATTCAAATCCAGCTGGGTCAAACCTGGACAAGTCAATTAGCCTCATATTCCTCAGTTTTCTCCTCTGCAAAATGGAGATAATTGTGTGTGTGTGTGCGCATGCACATGCACATGCACACATGTATATATGTATATATATATATACACATATATATAAATACACACACACACACACACACATACACACACACACACACACCTCCACCTCCGAGGGATCTCGCAAGGATAAAATGAGATATTATTTGTAAAGCATTTTGGAAATTTTAAATGTTAGCAACTTGTCTTTAGCAATTTATGCTTTCTCCTTATAAGAAATACAGCAAAATCTTTAGGAAAAAACTGGTGAGGTGGGGGAGGACCACAAGAAGCCTTTGGGAGGTAGGCTTCCTATCTCCAGCTCTGCGCTGGACTGGGGTTCCCTTACCTGGTTCCTGAGATCGTGGTTTCTCTCGAGTCCATCCCGACGTCAGACGCGCCACTCTGCGAAGGCCGTGAGCAGTCGCCGCCATAGTCCGAAACGCCGGGCTGGCTCACCTCTCCGACTCCCAGCTCCCGGGCTTCCGAAGGCTCTCCGGCCTCCAGGCCACTGGATAAAGTGGGGCCTGCAAGGTCCGCCTCCTGAGACCAGTCCACCTGGCCAACCCCATGCTCTCGCAAGCCCCCGGAAAGGTCAGCGTTCCGGAGCCCCAAATCGTTCTGCCAGTCCATCTGTCCGACTCCGCATTCTCGTGCCTCAGCGGAAGCTCCAGACTGCAGCGGATCGGAGAGATCCATGTTCCTCAAGCCCAGATCGTGGGCCCAGTCCATCTGTCCTACCCCGCGCTCTCTGAGGCTGCCCCCAGGCCCCAGGTCTGAGCTTCTCAGCTCGAGGTCGGCCGTCCAGTCCGCCTGCCCCACTCCATGCTCCCGCGACACCAGAGGCTCTCCGGGTTTCGCGTCATCGGCTGCCTCCACAGTCCTCAGCCCGAGGCCGTGAACCCAGTCCATCTGTCCTACCCCACACTCTCTGGCCTCGCTGGGCCCTGCCGACTGCAGGACCCCTGAGACATCTATATTCCTCAGTCCAAGATCTGGGGTCCAGTCTTTCTGTCCTACTCCAAGCTCCCGGGATTCCCCTGGGCCTCCATTCCCTAAGCCACTGGGCACGTTCATGTTTCTCAAGCCCAGGTCAGAGGACCAGTCGGTCTGGCCAACTCCGTGCTCTCGGGCCTCCCTCGACCCTTCTGATTCCATACAACCAGACACATCCAAGTTCCGGAGGCCCAAATCATCAGTCCATTGGGTCTGCCCCATCCTCATCTTCCCAGAAGACACAAAGTTGGCGCCTCCCATCTTCTCCGAGTCACTGAGAATGCCCAGGCCTGAGCAGTTGCCTCGGTCGGTACCGATGATACCGAACTGGTCACTCTTGTCTGTGCCTTCGATTCGGAAGTCACTGGTCCAATCTCGTCTCCCCAGACCGAATTCCCTCTCTGAACGACTCATGTCTTGTTGGCCAAATTGACTGGGCCAGTCTTTTTCTCCAAATTCCCTAGACTGGCGCGTGACATCATTGCTCCTGTAAGTCCCAGCTTGATCCTTCTTCCCCAGCTCTCCCTGATGATGAGAGTCATTGATCTTGGGCCAACTGCTCAAGTCTCCTTCCCCAAGTTCTTGGTCCTGTAAATTGGAAGTATTAGGGCCACATGAGCCCTCTGGCTCTTTCTCCAACATCTCTCCAGAGCTAGAACTGGCATTTTGATCTTTCTTCCCAAACTCTTTATCCTGCTGCTGCGAATGTCCCATACTGAACACCCCACTCAGCTCTGTCTCTCCAAAGGCTCTTTCCAAACAATCTGCGGCTCTCTTGCTGCCGCCGCCATATTCACTCATCCAGTTGCTCTTCTCAAACTCCCGAGCGTGGAGATCAGCATCCTGGATACTATAAGTCCCAAGTGAGTCTCTCTTCCCAAATTCCTGATCTTGTAATTCGACAGCCTGGCTGCTGTAAGCCCCAACTGGGTCTCTCTTCCCAAATTCTCGGTCCTGTAATTCAACAGCCTGGCTATTGTAAGTCCCAAGCGAGTCTCTCTTCCCAAACTCCCAGTCTTGTAATTCAGCAGCCTGGCTACTATAAGTCCCAAGCGAGTCTCTCTTCCCAAATTCCCGGTCTTGTAATTCAACAGCCTGGTTACTATAAGTTCCAAGCGAGTCTCTCTTCCCAAATTCCCGGTCTTGTAATTCAGCATCTTGGTTAGTGTAAATCCCAAGCGAGTCTCTCTTCCCAAACTCCCGGTCTTGTAATTCAACAGCCTGGTTACTATAAGTCCCAAGCGAATCTCTCTTCCCAAATTCCCGGTCTTGTAATTCAGCATCTTGGTTAGTGTAAATCCCAAGCGAGTCTCTCTTCCCAAACTCCCGGTCTTGTAATTCAGCAGCCTGGCTACTATAAGTTCCAAGCGAGTCTCTCTTCCCAAATTCCCGGTCTTGTAATTCAACAGCCTGGTTACTATAAGTCCCAAGCGAATCTCTCTTCCCAAATTCCCGGTCTTGTAATTCAGCAGCCTGGCTACTATAAGTTCCAAGCGAGTCTCTCTTCCCAAATTCCCGGTCTTGTAATTCAGCAGCCTGGTTACTATAGCTCCCAAGCGAATCTCTCTTCCCAAATTCCCGGTCCTGTAAGTCAGCAGCTTGACTACTATAAGTCCCAAGCGAGTCTCTCTTCCCAAATTCCCGGTCCTGTAAGTCAGCAGCCTGGTTAGTGTAAATCCCAAGCGAGTCTCTCTTCCCAAATTCCCGGTCCTGTAAGTCAGCAGCCTGGTTAGTGTAAATCCCAAGCGAGTCTCTCTTCCCAAATTCCCGGTCTTGCAGGTCAGCAGCTTGACTACTGTAAGTTCCAAGCTGATCTGCCTTCCCATATTCCTTAGTCATCACATCCCCTCCTAGGACACACTCCCCGCTTCGGTTTCCACCGCTGGTATCGAAGTCTTCCTGCACCCCTGGCTGGCCTATGCCATAGGTACTGCTCCACTCCCGATGGCTCTGCGTCGCCCCTATGCAGCCATCATCAATGGCCCAATCCCTTTCACTGGAAGCTGAGCCCCCAAGGCCATAGCCCCCGGTGCCTTCTCTGGCCCAGGTGGAAGAGGGGCTGAAGGTGCTAGGGTGTGAGTCTACACCAATACCAAATTCACTTTTCAGGTCTTTCTGAGCCCATCCCAGGAGCCCCTGCAAAAACAGAAAAGATACAATTAAAGTGATGCTTAGAGGTAAGATCTAAGACACACACACGGTTCAGTCTGTTTCACTGTCTCAGGAGACCCCTTGGAGGAGACTTGAACACTGGTGGGAAAGAAACAAGGCTGGAAAGCGCTGTCTGTGGGGGGAGGGAGGAGCACGCTGAGGAGGGTATGGAAGGAATCCATCCCCAAGCCCAGGAGCCCCATTCCTTCCTTGACTGTCTTCCCTACCTGGGCTCCACAGAGGAGCCCACATTCTGTTCCCTCAAGAAGACTCTCCCCACTTCATCAAGGCCAGCTCCCCAGCAGACCCTCACCCTATGGGTCCCTGGCAGAACCTAGCACGTGGATGAGACGCTGTGCCTTCGACTTTGTCACTGTCTGCGAATTCCCAGGCCCCACTTACCCCCCTAGGTCTGCTGGCCCGAGCCACCAGCTTCGGATCTGGAGAGCGAGCCCGCCCGGCCTCCTCCCACAGAGCCGCATTGGCCAGCAGGCGCTCCAAGATCGACGTGCTGCTCTCTTCCCCGCCTTGGGCCATGGCCCCCACCCACCCCGGGGTGCCTGACAGTGGCAGGGGGGCCCTAAGAAAGGGGGGGGTCAGAGCTCCCTTCTCCCAGACCAGTCTAACTACTTCTGACTGCTCCCTGAGAATGGCTCAGGCTTCGCAGCTGCAGCCAGCCCCTCCCAGACACAAGTTGAGTCACCCAGATCCCGGGACAGACACACCTACTGGCCAGCCCTTAACCCCTTCTCCTCCTCCTCCTCCTGGGCCGCCCGCCCGCCCGCTGCAGCTCAGGAACTCAGTGGCTGCGTGCCCAGGACCTGCACGCCCCTTCTCCCAGGCCCCACCCCTGGCCTGGCCAGCTGGCAGAGACTTCGCCGAAGAGCAAACCCGAACCGAGGCCGCTCCACAAGGGCAG
Source organism: Antechinus flavipes (assembly GCF_016432865.1). NCBI lineage: Eukaryota > Metazoa > Chordata > Mammalia > Dasyuromorphia > Dasyuridae > Antechinus > Antechinus flavipes. The sequence goes on from NC_067403.1 coordinate 247,028,128, forward strand.
CAGGGCGAGAAGCTGGGTCCTAGCTCTGACTGGGCCGTTCTCTGGGGGGGAGCCGACAGGGAGACCCCCAGTCTGGGACACTCTGCTTCAAGAAGGGATGGCCTTGATCACCTCAAAGGCCCCCCAACTCAGAGGTTCTAAGGGGCCTTTTGGTTCTGACATTCTGTGTTCTAAGGGCCTCCCAGCTCTGATATTCTCTGATCTAAGGGCCCTTCCGGCTCTTATATTTTCTATTCTAAGTCCCAGCTCTCATACCCCATGTTCTAAGGGCCCTCCTGACTCACATCCTGTGTTCTCAGGGTTCTCCCACCCTGTGTTCTAAGGGCTCCCCCAACTCTCCTACCCCGTGTTCTAAGGGCCCTCCCAGCTCTCAGACCCCATGTTCCAGGGGACTTCCAAGCTCTGACGTTTTTCAGCCGGGGCACTCTGTACCCTAAAATTTCACTCAAATATTGATTCTCCCTTTTGCGGCCCCACACTGTCACTCAAGTAGGCTCTCAGCAAGCCTGATACCGGCCCCCTCCACGCCCCAGCCAACCTAGGCTCCCGGCAGCCCTCACCTCAGGGCTGGCACTGGGCAGCTGAGTCTCACTCTGCTCAGGTAGTGTTGTTTTCCGGGCACCGTTGGCACTGGGAGGTGGGGAGGCCAGGAGCTTGTCCAGCCAGCCGGCATCATTTTCAGGGGCCCTCATTTCGGGTGAGGACCCCCTCACCTCCAGGTCCCCTCCCTCAGGCCTAGTCAGCCTAGTCTCTGCTTTTGCCAGGTCTGGGGCATCCTCCTGGGAGGGGGTGGCCTGCTCAGGGCCAGGGGCATCGGCAAACAAGATGCAGGGCTGAGCTGGGGGAAGGGGCGGCTCCTGCTCCCGGACGGGCTCCAGGATGGGCAAGGCTGCCTCCTCCTCCGGAGTGGGAGGCAGAGGGGTCTCCAGTCTGGCCAGGGGCTCCTCCGTCCCTGCCACCTCCTCTGCTTGTAGCAGGGACGGTCTTGGGGAAGCGCAGCCTTTGGGCTGAAGATCCGAGGGGGGACCAGAGGAAGCTGGGTTTCTGCCATCGCCCCGCTGCTTCCGGGGGACCTTCTGGGGAACGCTCTCGCTCTGGGCCCAGGAGGCGGGCCTCGCCGGCCTGGCGCTCCGATCGCCATCAGCCCCTTCCCCCTCTCCCTCAGAGAGCCCCGAGTCGTCGGCTTCGGTGATGGGGGAGGGTGGCGGGGACTCGAGCCGCCACACGCCCAGGCCCGAAGGCCGAGTGGGGAAGGTCCATTCGAAGGACTGTGACAAGCTCCAGTTGGACTCTGTCCCACTCCCAAAGGGCTGCTCCAAGCCACCTCCTTCTCCCTGGCCCTGAGGCAAGGCAGCCAGCGACCCCCCTAGTTTCTTCTGCTCTTGGTTGGGGGGCCTTAGCACACCTTCTGAGAAACGCCGCTGTTCCAGGTGGGGGAGCCGGAGGCTTGACTCTCTGCCCTCCTCCTTTTGCTCCACGGGAAATGTTCTAGAGTGCTCCAAAAACTGGCCCCCTGAAGGAGGAATCTGGGGAGGGGTAACCTGGGAATGCTCTGGCCCGGGGGACCCTGGGGCCTCTGGCGGGGTGGAAGTCTTCTCGGGGGAGAGGACTGCTCTGGGAGACCCAGGGGCTTCCCCGGAGGTGCAGGATGGGCTGAATGATTTTAGGGGTTCCGGTGACTTCTCTGTGGGGAGGGCTGGGCTCTGGGACACAGAAGGTCCCTCAGCAGAAGGGGCCGGGTCCTGTGATCCTGGAGCCCCCAAAGGGCTAGGGGAGGGATCACGAGGCCCGGAACCCGGCGGGACTGGAGGAACAACACACGGATGGGCCGAAGACTTGGAGAGCTGTAAAAGAAAAGGCTGTCATTACCCACCGGAGCACGATGGACGGGGCGTGGGAGGCGGGCATGGGGTCTCAGGGTGCCCTTCTGCACTTCAGCAATGGGATACAGGGACCTGTCCGTGATTTCAGGAGAAAGAGCCGGTGGGGAAACAGGCCGGGACAAAGCCCCACGAGGTCTCTGGAGCAGCGCCCTCCCGGGAGAAGGGAAGGTCTGAGCCGGGGCAAGGCCCCCAAGGGCAGGCCCAGTTTCTGTCATCTTTGGAGGAGAGAAGAACACGGGCTATGGAAGGCAAGGCCCGAGGGCCAGACTCTGCTCTGCACGCCACGGGCCAAGTCATCCCCCTCTGTAAACGAGGCCGGAGGCCCCTCCCAGCCCTAACACCCTCGGACCCCCTGTGGGGCCCTCGGTTCTGCATCAGGCCCTGTGGGACCCTGAGAGGAGGCGAGGAGGGGGAGCCACGGCGGGTAAAAGGCCACAGGAAGCCTGCCTTGGGCCAAGGAGTCGCACAGAGGACACAGGAAGGAGGTGGAAGGACTCGGGCCCAGCTGGCCCTCCCCCTCGGGAGCTGCCTCCTGGGCCCCATTCAGAGCAGCTCTGAGTCAGAACCAGGCAGCCCAGCAGGTGGCGGCTCTGAGGAGGGAGGGACGGCCCCCCCACTTCCTTGGGCCCCCCACAGGCTCTAAGGTCTATGGGAGACTCTGCTGGGAGGCCTGGGGGGAAGCTCCGCCCTTCATCTAGCTCCAAGTGGTGCCTCTGTGTCCAGGACAGGCCTGGGCTGGGAGCGAGAAGCCTGCGGTTCTCTTCCCTGCTCCAGATTCTCAGCATCTTGTCGCTGGGCCCTGGGTTTCCCTCCTGTAAAAGGGGCCCCTAAGCTGGGATGCTGAAGCCTCCACACTGTGGGGTCTCTTCCAGGGCCCCTCCTGGGGTGACCAAGTTCTCTGATTTTATTCTAGGACAGGGGACGACTTACTTCGGGGGGGGACGCTGCATCTGCCAGCTCTCCGTTGGATGCCAGGTCGGAGGAGACGAGCCTGTGGGGAGGGGAGAAGAGGAAGGAGGGCCGTCACAGAGAGGGGAGGAACAGCGGGTCTCCCCAGGGGAGCAGGAGGGGGCGGGCCTGGCCCAGGTGCTGGGCACCCAGATGCCAGGGGCCTCTTACGCTCCCCACAGCGGGGCCGTCTCCGGCGCTGCTTCCAGCTGAGATCCTGAGAACCAGGCTGGGGTCTCCTGCCTTCTGTCCCACAGGAAGCAAAACTTCCAGCTGAAGGGGGAGAAGCTATTCCCACTCCCTCTTAATCCTTTTAAGGTTTCCCAGGTCCTGCCAGCCCGCTCTGGCATTTCTTCAGTGGTTTCGGTCCCACCAGGAGTTTTCTAGGCAAAGACACTTCTCCGGCTCATTTTAAAGATAAGGAGACTGAGGCGGGGTGAAACAGGGTGAAGGGACTTGCCCAGGCTCACCCAGCTCCGGAGTCTGAGGCAGCATCTGCACTCAGCTCTTCCTAACTCCAGGCCAGGCGCCTTCTACCCACCTCCTCACCCTCTAACGCCGGGCAAGCCCCCGGCCCTCGCTGCTCTCCCTCCGCTATAAAATGCACTTCCCAGGTGGCAGAAATGCTTTGAGACCTTCAAGTGGCATGTAACGTGTCACGGAGATGGGCCTGCCATTCCCGGGCCATGCCCTCAGCCACACAGGACCCCTGCCCCTCCCCGGGGGTCTCTCTTAAGAGGCTTTGGCACCAGAGTGGCAAGAGTTAAGGAGGCTGCCATCTTCCTTCTCCTCCCCTCAGCTGGGGGAGAGCAGTGCCAGGCTGGCTGGGCAGGTGCCTCCTCCTTCCGGGTCTGGCCCCACCCTGCCACGCTCCTCAGGGGCAGTTTTGCCACCGGCTGGCTCCCGGTCCCTGGAGGAGGGGCCTGAACCACAGGAACATCTCTGCTCCGTTCAGCTATGATCCCCTAGGGCCGGTCCTCCCACAGAGTCCCACAATGCACTGCAAACTCCTATCCCAACAGGGCTGGGGGTACAGGTCTGCTGCACTGCCCCAAAATGCTGCTCTCCTGAAAAGAAATAGCAGGAATCTGATCTCTCAGGGCCCCTAAAGGCCTGGAACCTCCGTGGGCACAAGAGTCTCCTCATCGTGGGGATTACAGACCAGAGATTCCCAGCTGGAAGGGACCTGAAAGTCCCGGGTCCAACCCTTTCCGGTGACACATGAGCCTGGAGCCCGGAGAGGGGGTTCAGGCCCCCAAGCCCTTCCCTCAGCTCAGAGAAGGCCCCGAGCCACAAGAGCTAACTGAGCCGTACGGATGGGAAGCCCGCAAAGGAGGGTCCCAAGCAGAGGGACAACAGAGTCCCGGATGCCTGCCCAGGCCAGGGAAATGCATGGGACAGAGCTCAGCCCCCGCTGCTCGCCGGGCCCAGCCGGCCTGGCTCCCTGCCAGTTCTGGAGCTGGGACGGGGGCCGGCAGGGGAGCCGGTGTCCTTGCAAGGCTGGACAACATCTCCCCCCACCCCGGCTCCTTCTCCCCGCTCACCTCTCCTCCCGCATCCAGCTAGAAGCTCCAGGCCGGAGCGCTTGGGGTTCTGCAGGGCGCTGTCCAGATGGACTCCGGCCTTCCTCTTGCTGCCCCTCCCCAAGCTTCGCCTGCTCCTCCTGGGACGGGTCCCTGGAGATGCTCCGGGTCTGCGTCTCCTCCTCCGCGGGGCTCTGAGCCGGACCATAGGCCCTCGGGCCGTAGTGGGAGCTGCCGTCCTGGCTGAAGGTGAGGCGGGAGCCCCAGAGCCGCTCAGGACTGGAGGGGCCCTCTTTCCGGGGCTGCTCCATCTTGGCCAAGATCTCTTCCACAGTGCTGGTAGAGAATCGGTCGGACAAGGGGCGGAAAGGAGCGGGAGCCTTTCGGACCCCTGCGGTGACGGAGCCTCGGGGCGAGGGGGTGGCGAGAGGCCCCTCGTCCTTGCTGGCCTCCCGAGGGCCGGCCCCGGCAGACGGCGCGTCGGCGGCCGGCCGAGGAGAGAAGGCCAAGGGGCGCTTGCTGCCACCGTAGGGCTGGGGTCCTGCCAGCATGTTCATTTTCCTGGCAGAAGGTAGCTCGGCCAAGGGACCCCGGGGGGGCCGTGGCCCCACTGGACCAAGAGGCTGGGTTTGGCGGGCAGAGCCGGCTTGGCTGGCAGCGTCCGGGGCTCCGGCTTGGGCTTGACGGGGGGCTTGGCCCGCGAGTCCCCTGCAAAGAAGAGGCGCAGGGAGGGGAAGCCGTGAGACAGGCTGGAAAGCACACTGACTTCCAAGTCGGTGAAAATGACACAAACGAGGTGAGAACGCAGCGCTGGCCCGTGCACAGACCCACGGGGTCCGAGCTCCTCCCGGCCGCTTCACCGAATCCCTCATTTTACAGAGAAAACGGAGGTCCCTTAAGGTTTCTGAGCGCTCTCCGGACGTGCTCCGGGCAGGTCCCTGGCTCCCTGCTGGGCTCCCCTCCAGCCTGCCTTATGCAGGGGGGTCCTTCAGGCCGCCACCACCTTCTCCTCCCCCCATGGAGAGCCTGAACATCCCTGGTCGTTTTCTGCCTCTACCGTTAAACCAGAAGCTCCTGAGGACAGGGGCTCACCTTTCTGCTTTCCCTTGTTACCCCCGTATAAAACACTTGGTGACCCCTAGAACCTCTCCACTCTGCCAGACACGCCCCGGTAGCCTGGAAAGGAGCGGGGAGGCCTAAGGCCCGGAGCAGGAAGGGCCTCAGACGCCTCCTCGCTGTGCGAGCCTCTGGGTCTGCCTTAGTTTCCTCATCTGTAAAATGGGGATCCCGACAGCGCCTCCCTCCCGAGGCTGTCAGAGGACAGGACAATAACGGTGACGCGCTTATCAGCAGAGGAGCCCGGAAAGCGCCCACAAATGTCTCTTTATGGCTGGGGAAGCCAGCTCAGAGAGGCTGAGCGCACTGCCCTGGGCCACCCAGCTGCCCAGCACCGCCCGGGGCCCGGGGCTTCTGACCTGCCCTCCTTCGGCTCTGACCGAGCCTCGCTCCCCCCGGTGAGAGGGGGGATTCCCCAGAGGAAGGGCCAGGCCCGGTGCCAGGCGGCCCAGCCCTCTCTCTGCCCTCTGCAGAGCGCCAGCCAGGAAGGACCTGGGGGCTTTCTCCACCCCGGCTTCCCAGTGACATGATTCACCCTGAGTCACCTGGACACCCGAACAGGCAGAGAGCTCCCCAACTTCTCCGTGGGAAAGCGTGACCTCAGCCCTCTCCAACTCCTCTCCGCTCCCGAGTTCTGGCCCATTTCCGGTGTCCCCCCCACACTCTCCCCTCCTGGGCTCGCGGGCTCCCTCCCGGGCACCCAGCCCCACCCTGCTCCCATCTGTACCTGGCTCCGGGCCAGCCGGCAGCAGCTCCTCCTCCATCTCTTGGGGGGGCTGGGAAGCCATGGGGGAGCTTTCCCTGAGAGCGGATAAACTCATCACTTGCAGCAGACCCTAAAGAAGGAACCGGAGAGGACGGAGGGGGAGACAGCCGGGTTAGGGGCCACAGGAGCTGAGCTCGGGCAGGCCCGGCCGAGAACCGGAGGAAAGGGGAAAGTTGAAAGGAAACAAGCAAGGCCCACACCAGGCGGCCCAGCCCTCGGGTGACCCAAGGCTCTCCAGGATGGCCCAGCCTCCCCCAGCAGGACCCGCTTACCTTTCCCACGGTCCCGGCTGCCCTCCCCACCCCCGGGGGCACCCACCAGCCCGGCCAGAGACCTTGGGCCTTGGCTCGCCCCTAAATCGCTTCACCTCATGGGGACGGGAAAAACCCGCTCCACGCCAACCTGCAGCCGCTCCGCCCCAGCCCCGGCCTCTTCCTCGTCTCCCTCCCTCGGCTGGGAGTGGTTCCCAGCCCCTGGCCCCCCCCTTTTGCCTACCCAGGCCTCCCTCAAGAGCCTGTCAGAGCTGCCTCCATCCAAACACGGAAAAACAGGGAACAAAAAGTAAACATCTGGAATACATTTTTTCCCTTTTTTTTTTTTTTTTTTTTTAAATTTCTCAATCGCTTTGGCGTCGGGCTGGAATTTGATGAGGTAAAGCCAGGGCCTGTGCCTGTTGCTATAGCAATGGCCTCCCACTGGATTTCAGAGCCAAGAGGAAGGAGAAGGCCCTGCGCCTGTGGAGAGAGGGCTGAGGCCTTTGGGAGTCCCCCTCTTGGCCCCCACACACCTTCTAAGAAGGGACAGGCCTGCTGGGCCTGGGCCTCAGGGGGACGGGAAGGGACTGGAAGAGCAGCCAAGGGAGCCGCCTCCCCGGCCACAGTGGAGAGGCCGGGGGCTTCGGGGCTCCTACCTGGAGAGTGGCCGCCTGGGCCCCAAGCCCACTGGGCCACCCCCCCAGGTGCCTGCATCCCTGCCTTCTCCTCGCCCCCACCCTCCCCCAATGCCAGGGTCACCTCCTGGGCTCCTAGCACAGCCTCCAGCTCCCTATCCTGCCCTGGGACCTTGGCCAGCTCCAGCCCACAACCAGGACCCCACCTACCTGACTGGGGGGGTGTGGGGGGGATCCTTCCCATTCCTTAATTCCCATGCCCTGCACCTGACCCTCCCCCACGGCCCACGCCCCAGCTGACTCTAAGACACAAGTCACCCCCAATTCCGAGGACCCTCTTCTGCACAGCCGGTACTCCCTTCCCCCCTTCTTTCCAGCATGAGGCAAGAAGGGAAAGAAGAGGCGGCTTCCTGGGAGAAGCAAAGCCATTGTGCTGCCCGGGAGAGAAGGGGTCTAGGAGAGAAGGGGAGGCGGGGCAGGAAACCAAAGGAGCTCTTGTCACTGTCTGCCCCAAAAGCAGGGGGGGGCAGTTGTCCAGAGTCACCAGGAATGTCTCACCTAGAAGGAGCAGAGCAGCTAGGAAACGAGCACAACTGGGCACAAGGATTAAGGGGGCTTAGGGGTCCCCCGAAGAGGGGGAGGGACCATCCTGCTGGGGGCGCCACCAAGGCCAGCAGGGGGCACGGTCCCGGGGAGGGCGCAGCCCCGACACCAGCCCTGCCAGGGAGACCGGGGCGGGGGACCCACCTGCCAGGGCTAGGCTCTGGAGCCCGGGAGCTAGGAGGGGCCCGGCTCCGGAGCCAGCCTGGAACAAGGCCACCAGCCCAGGGGGGCCAGGACTTCCTTCCTGTGAGCCTTTTCCGGGAGAAGGAGGAGGAGGAGGAGACGCGGGGTCGCCGTGGTCTTTGTGTCCCCGAGCCCATCACCCCCCGCGCCACCCCCCCAGCCTGGCGCTCGCTAGATGCCGCGGAGCCGCGGGCTCAGAGGGCTCCGGCCCGGCCCAGGTCGCTATGGGGGCCAGAGCTGCTGGACAAAGAGGCGCTGGGGCTGCGGGGGGAGGCCCGGGCCGGGAGCGACGTGAGCGCCGGAGCGGAGGCGGCAGCGGGGGAGCGTGCGGACCAACGCGGGCAAGCTGCGGCGCAGCCGGCCGGGGAACCGCAGGGTGGGGGGCAGGGCGGGCCTAGCCGGAGGTGCCATGTGGGGGTGCAGTGGGGGTTGGCCATGCGGAGGATGCAGTGGGGCGTGCAGTGAGGGGAATGTCATGCGGGGGTGCAATGAGGAGGCCGTGGTGGGGGTGAGGCTGACCAGGGAAGGCTCACTAGGGCGGCTCAGTGCCCGGGGGATGGGCGAGTAGGGCGCCGCCACGCCGCTCCCGCAGGTCCCCCCCACCCCGCCCCATCTCCACCCACCACTGCCCCCGCCCCCGAGCCCCCTCCCCCGCCCCGCCCCCGAGCCCCCTCCCCCAGCCCTCCCACTCTTTCTTCCCGGGAGGCGCTTCGGCGGCGTTCCGAGCGCGCGCCCTCTGCCTTTGCAGGGGGGGCGCTGAGTACACCCCCGGCTCCTACCCCCCACCCGCTCACGAGCGCCTGCGGCCCTCGACGCTCTCCGACCACGCGGGGCCCCTTGCTCGCGGGAAACTTTGCACCCCAACCCTGTACCCCCCGCCCCTCCTCCTCCCGCTCCCCCCACGCCAGGGCCCCGCCCCCTCCTCCACCGGGCCGCCCCCGCTGGTGCTCACTCACTCGCTTCCCGGGGCTCCGGTTCGCCTTCACCGCGCTGACCGCTTCCCGGACTCAGCCCCGGCCCGGCCCCAGCCTCAGCCGCCGCCGCCGCCGTCACCGCGGGACAGACCCACTGAGAGTCCGGGCGAGGCCCCGCCCCCGCAGCGCCCGGTTCCGCCTCCAGGCTGCTGTTCATGCATATTCATGAAATGGCCAGCCCCGCCCGAAACGCCCCCGGGCGGAGCGCAGCCGCCCGACCTTGCGGGAAGGAGGGCGCGCGGGCTCCGCCTTCATCGCCATTATTCATGAATATGTAAACGACGGCCTCCACCCCACGACTGGCGCAACGCGGCCGCAGAAACGGCTTAAGAAGGGGCGGGGACCACCGAGGCGGCGGGCTAGAGCGTCCCCGAGCCGCGACTCCGAGACTCGACTTGGGAGCTGCATCGGCGAGAAGCGATGGGCCCCTTCAGAACGGCTTCCGGTAGCTAGAAGAACCCGAGGCCTCCCGAAGCGCTGGAGGGTAGCCCCGCGTGCAGCCCCGCCTGGCGCCGGCCGCACCCCTAACCCTCCTCCTCCTCTGGCCGGAACGGGAGCGGGGACCCAGCCAGGGTCAGGGAGACAGTGAATACAAGCAGCCCTGTCATTTGGGCAGCGAGAGAGGCTCGATTCCCACTTTACATATGAGCAAGCTTAAGTCCCGAGGGGCTCAGCTTCGAAAGTGACCCACGCCGAGGCCTTGGCTCTGGCACGGGCTGAAATCCCGGGCCCGCGACAGGGATCTCGAAACGGGACGTTCTCGCCCACGTGTCAACGTCCCACATGCCTCGTGTCTCAGCCGACCCTGGCTCACATCGCAAGGGCTGGAAGAGCTTATTCTGCCAACCTCAGGGCCCATTAGCAACACCAGCAGGCATCCCTGTTAGCCTAGGGAGTCCCCGCCCAGCTCCATCCCCTACACCTTTCCCGAACCCCAAGCTGTCCTGGCCCCGGAGGCCGCCCCCAGCCTACTCATGAGTGATTCCCAGGCAAGTGGGGGCCTCCGCTGCCAGATCTGGTCCTTTTCTGGGACCACCCCTCCTGCTTCCCCCACCTCCTCCCTTCCCAATAAATGATTTGGACCCGAGCAGGTTCCCAACCTTGGTTTTACAGACACGTGTTATAGGCACGTAGGATGTGTCTGCTTATTTGAGCAATGGCTGCCTTTGCAATTCTGGGTACTTAAATACACTCCCTCCCAGGCCATCCATGGACTTCACTGGCCCGAGTTTGAAGGCCATACTCCAGAGGGGGCCTGGTGCCAAGAACACCCCAGGAGGACAGCTTTGATTCATGGCACAGGCTCCACGGTCCCCAAACATCAGAGCCCACAGCCGCCTCCAGTCCCACTTCTGCACCCCTATGCCCAGGCCCGGGCTCAGGTTTCTTCGGCCCAGGTTTACAGGAGGCCGCTCGATCTTGATCAAGTTAGCCCAAGCCTAGAGACCACCATGGCGCACAGGTGATTATGTTTGGAGCCAGGAGCTCAAACACAGCCCAGATAATGGAGCAGGAAGACCAAGAGTCTTTAGTAATCCAATCAGTGTGCACTTCCCAAACCTCAGATGGCTCATCCTGAGACGAGGGGGTGAAAACATCACTCGGACGGGAAGGAGCGTACCTGAAGCTCAGATTCCCGGCCATGGCACACCCTGCCCAACAGGGACGGAGGGAGCTGTCCGGCAGGGGTGGGGAGGTACACTTGAACATGGCTGCTAAAGTCACTTTGCTTTATTAAATCTTTTGTGACTTCCACTGACCAGAAATACAAAATAAAAATAGAAATAGGCCCCAGCAAGGGGCTACAAGGCTGACCCTGTGTTTGGCCCCTGCTGCAGCTTCCCATGAGTTGCCAAGGGACAGAGAGGGGATCAGCTGGCAGTAGCGTGGATAGGAGAGCACAGGTGAAGTGCTTCGGTCCCACATAACCTATGCTCTGACCTTTACCTTCTTCCCAGATTCAACTGTGTCATCCCTGTGAAGCAGCATGGAGAACAAGAAGCCCTCCCTGCCCAGTCACTCAAGTCCATAAATCAAGGAGGGCTGTACTGCGAGCTGAGTCCAGGGATTATTTCTCAGTTTAGGGGCTGCTGGTAACAGGGCTTGGATGGAAATTGTAGACGGGGAGTTGGGAGAGTGACAGGGACAGCAGAGAAGACGAGGGGCTTCTCTACTCCTCATCTGAGCCGGATCCTGACTCCTCCGAGCTGGGAGGTGTGCTGGCCAGTTCCTCCTCCTCTTCAGAATCCTGGGGGGACACAAAGGGGACACTTTGGAGGCAGGTTTTACAGACCCAGGTGCCCAAAGCACTTGTTCAAGATGCCGCCCATCAATGCGGTCCTCCGGGTGAAGCATTCTCACCGCTAATCCCAATCCCACTGCCTCACGTCCATATTGATGTTTCTTCAAATACCGGAATCCTCAATCCACTCAGTTCCCATGACCTCCTCTCCTCCGCTTAAGCCACACACATAGAGGTCAAATTCTGGAATCTAGAAGCATTCCACTTCCTGATTCACTTCATTATCCTGCAAAATCCCCCCACTTGGGGCATACTTCCATCCTGACTCTGCTCCACACTGGAAGACAGGGTCATGAATTTCCAAATTTTCACTTCGGGAGAGTGTTCCGTTCAGAATGTCATTTCTCCACCTGGCTGCACTATTCTGTAACTTCTCAGACCTTGCCACCATGCCCTTCCTCCCCACATTTCAACAGTTTATGTGCTGTCTTTCATCATTAAAGCATAAGCTCCTAAGGGCAGAGGTATCTCTTTTTGGGGTATCTGCTTTCTTAGTACAGTGCCTGGCAAGTGGTTGGCATACAATACATATTTAATGACTGTTTCTCTAGGCTCTGTATATCCAACTCTCAATCTCTTTCCTGAGTGACTCCCACCACCAAGGGCCTGCTTGACATCTCACACCGGCTGCCAGAAGTTCAAAGTCAACAGCATAAAACAGAACCCATCATCTTCCCCACGCTCCTCTGTCAAAGATTCTGAACCTCCCTGCTAGTCTCAGACACCACCATCCTCAGCATCTTGGGGTCTCTCCCCACTCCAGCCCATCCTCCACACAGATGCCAAGGGGACTTTGCTGATTGTGTTCCCGACTCAATGGGCTCCAGGATCAAATAAAAATTCTGGCATTTAAAGCCCTTCTTAATATGGCCCCTTCATACACATCCATCTCTTGACTTTTCTCTCCCCATACATTCTAAGTTCCAGAACCGCCAACCTACAGCTCCACAAAGAGATGCTGCTCTGGCTGCCCTGGGCAAAGCCTGGCACCTAGGCTTGGAATATTGATCCCTGCACCTCTTTTTCTCCCCCTCCCCTTTTTTTTTAGCTCCAACCCCACCCTCTGCAGGGGACCTCTTTTTTTCAAAGCTGCTCCAATCACCTTTCAGATGTTCTACAAACACCCTGTATGCACCTAGTTACTCATTTCTTCTCTCCCTTCTGAACATCAGCTTTCAGGACAGAGGCGGTTTTGTGCCTCTCTTTTTAGATCAAGGTTTACCAAAGACTTCTTGAGGGCCGAACCTCCCCCCCAACTCTGCACCAGTCCCCCCAGACCCTAGGGGCCCCTTGTCTGTCCCACCTCACTCCTCCTCCTCTTCTTTTTGCTCTTGTTCTCGCCTGAAGAACTCTCATCACTTGACACAAATTCTCTGCTCTTGAAGCTCTCGCTCAGTTGTTTGGACGAAGACTTGGATGAGCCCTTAGAAGGGGTGGACTTTTTCTCCACCTTCACCTTTCCTTTCTTCTTTTTCTTTGACTTATCCCTGCAGACAACAGAACTTAGGATTTGAGCCCTCTGAGCACTTCTCCCCCTCCCCAAGAACCCAGTCACACAGAGCAGCCAAGCGTTCCACAGAATCATTTCCCTGCAGATTTTTCTCCCCAAATCATTCTGTCTCCCAAGCAGGCTTCTCCAGGGGAGTGACGATGGAAGGGGCCCTGCAATTTCCCTGAGGACTGACTCTGGATCCACCCTCTGCCCAAACCCCCTCATTTCTTCTCCTTTTTGCAAGTCCATGTCCTGTTTTCTGACACTCTCTCCCAGCAAGGCTCACGTCCCTTTTCCAATCTTGCTTCCCCCAGCGCCTTGAGGTACACTACACATAGTAGAAGCCTATGGACTGGATTTGCATTTGTTGAAATGTGGCCCCCTATAGCAAAGTAGGTCATTAATGTCATCCAACCTCTGAAACCTTTCAATGTGGAAAAAAGCTACTATCTCCCAAGGGATTCCCCTCCAGAGACAAAACTGTTTAGACATTTTTCCTTTCTTGGAGCCAAACTAGCTCTCTGAAACCTCCACTCGTCTCGTGGCTCCTACTCCCATCCACAGGGCCAAACCCGATTGGTTCTTTCACATTACGTAAATACAGCGATCACCACCTCTCCACCCTTCTCCCATTTCCTGGCAGGCCACGGGGGCCTCAGCATTGTGTTCACCCTCAAGTGGGGACATCATTTCCAGGGCCCAGAGTCAACACTTACTTCCTGTAAGAAGACTCAGCTCGGCCCCCTTCACTGTATTCCTTCATGGCTTTCTCATATTCCCTCTTGGCCTCCTCAGCCTTTCGGTCCCACTCCTAGCAGCCCATCAGGAAAGACAGAAGAGACGGACGGATGAGCGCTCCCTCTCCTCAGTGATGTCCTTGACCGCCCCCTCCCCCCATCCTCCCCACCGCCCCCCTTCCTTACAACCCAGCCAGGATGTGACTCCTCTGCCCCAGCCGGAGGATCCCGCGCCTTACCTCCTTCTTCTCTTTGCTCATCCCCTTCCAGATCTCCCCAGCTTTCTTGGAGAGATCGGTGATGCTGATCCCGGGGTGGTCTGACTTGATTTTCTCCCGGCTAGCATTGAGCCATAGCATGTAGGCAGACATGGGCCTCTTGGGGGCATTGGGATCCTTGCCCTTCTTACCCTGCAGGAGGAGGAGAAAGCCCAAGTGCGGTCATTTACTCTCAGCTCCAAGGGTTACCATCGCCCTCAGCCTCTGAGTGAACCCACAAGGAGATCCCTAAAAGAGGCCTCCTCTTCACGGCCTTTCCTCCCCCAGAAGTTCCGCTCCTCTGGATTCCTCAAAGCCCCCAGCCAACCCACCCCCCCTCCTTCCCGACTGCCTAGTAGCTGCCTCGGCCAGTCCTCACCTCCACGGGCTTCTTCCGGGACTTTCTTTCCTTGACAATCTTTGCTTTCTTGGCCAGCTTCTTCTTCTTTTCATCCCTGTCGCTGTCGCCCTCATTACTGGAGGAGCTGGCAGAAGCATTGCTGTCAAACCTGGCGGGAACAAAGAACTTAGAAAGGAACGGGGGAGGAGGGAGCGAGGCCAGGAGACCCCTCACCCCCACCCCTGACCCTGCCAGGACACCTGGGCAGCCAGAAAAGGCAACGGGCCCGAAAGGCAACGGGCCTGAAAGCCTCCAACCTTGAGCTCCTCAGCCCCCGCCCTGGGAGCTTCTTGTCTCCATCTGCAGGAGCTGCTCCCTCCTGTCCATGGGACCAAGGCTGAGCTACCTGGGCTGCTCCTTAGGCCTCAGACTAGACCAAGTCCCTCCTAGCTTTAAATACTATGGTTCTTTTCCAGATTAACTGAGATGGGGAGGAAGGGGGAGTACTGCAATGGCAACCCATTCTCTTCAGTTCTATCCTAACCCAACATCCAATCTCAGCACTCAGCCTGAGGGCAGACCCAGGTTTTAGCACACAAGGGACAATGGAGACCCACTAGTTACCGCTGCAGCCGCCTCGTTTTAAAGCTACGGAATCTGAGGATCATAGGGAGTCACGATTTACCAAACACAGTGGCACTGTGCAGAAAAGCCAGGATTTGGACCCAGTTCCCCCAAATCCAGTCCTTGTACGTTATGACTGGTCCTTTTCAGGGCGATTACTTCACCTCCAAACCCCAAATGGGTGAGGGCCCTTTATGCTAACGGTCACTTGCTAGAGCCTAGGACAAAAGGCCTGTAGAGATCTGCCGAGCCCAGAGGTGCCGGCCACCGTCTCACCCACATCCGGCAGTGCCCAAACTCACTCCTCGGCAACGTCATCCTCCTCGTCCCCAGGGTTGAATGACTCATCTGCAAGACGGGAAGGGGGCGGTTAGGGCCCACGGGCCCATCCCCAGCGCCGGGGCCCCGCACGGCGAGCGGCCTGGCTCGCACTCCCGGTCTCACCCACCAGTTTCATCTCCTGAGTCGTCACTGCTGTCATTGGCGTTCTCCTCGCGGATCTTGCCCTCCTCCTTCATCCGCTCGAGGTAGGCGTCGTGCTGATCCTCGTCCGAGTCCGCGTACTCATCATAGCTCGGGTTAATACCCTGGAAAGAGAGAAGGGAAGAATAAGGGCCCAGTCCTCAGCTCCCCGAGCCCTGCACACACTGGTACACTCCAAAGGCTGCCCAGCATGCTTGTGAGTAAGAGCGGAGGAGCAGCACCCCGGAGAGCCTGGCACCCCAACCTCCACACGCAGCTGACATGCGGGGCCGAGGGCCCCTCTCCGAGTTAGGAAAGACTGAGCCTCTCCCCGCCCCGTGGGGGCTCATGCTTGGGGAAGCAGGCTAAACCGCAGCCATGCTGAGGAAACCTGCGCCAGGAGGAAGGGGGAGAGGGTCGCCCACACCTCTTTTTTCTATAAGGGTAAGGAGAGAAGAAAGAGTGAAAAGGTTGGAGACGGACCATCAGTCCTACCCCGGCACGGAAGATGTCGGGATGTCAGCGGCCCCCAGCCTGCCCAGCCACACCAGTACCTCTTTCAATCCTCGGTTTTTAATGTTGAGTTTCTTGGCATTCACAAAGTCAAACAGCTTCCCATACTCCTCCCTGCCAGGAGAGAAGTTACAGGTGTCCTAAGGCCAGCAGGAGCTCCAAAGGAGGAAGGTCATGAAACTCATGAGCTCAAAAGGACAGTAAGAGATCTTGTCATGTAGACCTAGAGGACAGGCCCAGTCCCAAGCTGCTCCTTTCCCAAAAGTCCATTTTCAAATCACCAAGATTCTCTACATTCTAGTCAGGGAACACTAACATCTCAAAAGATGGATTACCCAAAGAGTAGGAGACAAATCATGGGTATAAGTAGGCTGCAGCATGCCACAATAACACCAGAAATGCAGAAAGTCAGACTGAGGGACATCATTAAGAAAACCTACAACTAGAAATAAGATGGACCCTTGGAGAACAAGAAGGGATGGGAAGCCTGAGTGTTGTATAAATAATCAGGAAAAAATTTTTAAAAAAGACATTGGGCTGATTATGGAAGAAGAATGGACACAAATCTGAGTATGAAAAGGTGGGGATGGGCAGTATTTTACACCAATGAGAACACAGACTCATTAAAACTTTTCAACTTTAAAACCAGGAAAAGGACGGGTCGAGCGATGGGTAGCAATCAGGGTATAAACGGAAAGAAGCGAAGGGGGTACTCACCTCTCGATACTGCTGAAGGTATACTGCGTACCCTGCTTTGTCTCAATTTCGAAGTCAAAGGAGCGAGTAGTAGTAGTGCCCCGGGCAAAATTAACAAAGGAGATCTCATCAAATCGGATGTGCACGGGTGGCTTATGTACATAGATGAAGCCCCGCTCCAGCGGGTACAGAAGTCCTGAGCTGGCCTTGTAGGAACAGGTGATGCACTGGGCCCCCGAGTGCCTGGCACGGGGAAAAGACGGGTCTAGTCAGTGACAGACAATACACAGATTCAGAAAAGGACGAATGAGGCATCTGTGCTGGCAAGGAAAAATACTACTACTTGGAGCCTGGGGTTAATTTAATTATAATATCCCCAAAATCTTTTTATTTTACTCCCTCATTAGAACGTAGGCTCTTGGAGGACAAGGATATCCATCATTCTTGCCTTTCTTTATAAGCCCCAGACAGGGTACAACGCACAAGCCAGGGGGTGGTCACAATAAAATAGTAGGTAACTGATTCATTGGAACTGTCCACGAGACCACGGAGGAGGAAGGGGACCACATACACAGTATCAGGCCGACATTAGCGCCGATATTAATCAGGAATCCCACTGCACAGCACTCGTTTACAACATTTTTCTGTTACAATCAGGCCACAGTATCATGATTCCTATGTTACAGGTAAGAAAGGAGGCCCAGGCCCCCTGATTGCTCAGTGCTGGGAGCCAGTCCTCCCTCCCGCCTTCTCTGTATCTCACCCCTGGAAGTTGCCAGGCACTGTGATCTTGCGGTTCACTAAGGCTTTCATGACGCGGCTGACCATCTCGTAGAGGGACCCAGACATGTTCTTGGTAAGACGACCCTCAAAACGCTTCTCTACCTCATCCCTACAAGCAAAGAACACAACTAATGAGACGTCTCCTCATGACCTTCAGTCCTCCAGCGATCCTGACGTGGCTCCTCAGCTTACTCATTCATGTTGAGGGTCAGGGAGATGTCCTCATCCTTGGAGAAGAGAAGGATCAGGAAGTGATATCGGGTCTGGCCCTGCTTGATGGGCGGGTCTAGACTGATCTGAGAGAGATAAAAGAGACAGGGAGAAGGCTAAAGTAAGGACTCCACAGGCACTGGCTGACGATTCTGGGGGCCAGGACCGAAGGCGGGCCCAGACCCGGCCGACTCCAACTTCAGCCCCAAACTGAGAAGAATGCTCTCATCTGCATCCCAGAACTCACCACAAAGAACATTTGGCGCTGGTCCTTGTGAGGTAGTAGGAAAAGTCGTAACACGGTGGTATATGGGATTTTGTAATCGAAGGTCTTGCCATGGAGGTGCAGGAAGGTCGGGTAGATGCGGATGTCGTAACGGCCTCGGGGTGTCAAGCACTGCAGCTCGCGGAAGATGCAGATGGCGTCTCCAGTGGCCTGGATCACATCTGCCTTGGAGAGCACATTCTGGGCAAAGGCCTGGGAAAGGGCACACCTGAAATCAGTGGCCGGCTCCCTTCTCCTCACCCACCTGGCCTGTGCCCAGACAGTCCCAACCGGCCCCATGCCCAGCACCTCCAACTCTCACCTCAACGGGGTCTACACCATCCTCCTGAGTGGGTGGCACATAGAAGCGCACCTCCATCAGGGAGACCTCCGCATCATCATTCTGGTGAAATTCGAGGGTCACCTCATTCTTGCCGGTGGTGCACTGGGACACGTTACTGAGAGGGATCTCAAAGACCGGCTGCTCGCCGATATCAAAAGACAGGAGCTGACCTAGGGAGCAACAACTCTACTGTAAGCTCTGTTGAGATCTCTGATTTTCTCCTATCTCCAAAATGCCCAGTTCTCTGACTGAAAGTGGAAGAAGAATCAGAAGTTAAAGACAATCACAAATAAAAAGTCTGAAACCTATTTGACACAGAATCCTTAACCATTCCCCCATAATTCCAAATCTCTGGACTCACCACCGAACTTTACCGTTCCCCAATTCCAGCCCTTCACACACAGGTCCTTCTCTACCAATTCCAAACGATAGTGGGATTTGAAGAAATCTGCCAGTTTCTCAAACTCCTACAAGGAGAGAAAAGATTCAATGAGTCTGGCTTAGGCCCTCCCTGATATGCTCTAAAAGTAATCAAGCCAATTTATCCTCACACCTCTGAGGCAAACTATGGTGGAAAAACTATAAACTCAATAAGAACTTGTCCCTGGAGAATAGTACAAAGAGATAAAGTCAGGTACGGAGAACCAATATAATTAAAATGACAATGCTGCCTAAATTAATTTATTCTGTACCACGCCAATCAAACAACCAAAGTATTACTTTACAGAACTAGGAAAAAAATGAAATTATTCTTCAAGAATAAAAGGTCAAGAACTTCAAGGTAAATAATGAAAAAAAAGTGGGAAAGGAAAGGGAATAGCAATATCAAATAACAAACTACACTACAGAGCAGTAGTCACCAAACAAACTGATTTCTGGTTAAGAGGTAAATCAGTGGAGCAGATTAGACTTGCAGCATACAGAAATAAATAAATCTAGCAGTCTATTGCTTGATAATCCCAAAGACCTACTGGACTAAGAACTCACATTGTGACAAAAAATGTTCAGAAAAGTAAAAAGCAATTTAGTGGAAACAAGGAGTAAACCGGCTTCTCATGTCATATACCAAGATACACTACAAATGGATACAAACTTAGACATTAAATAGAAGAAGACACCATAAATAAATTAGAGGAGTAAGGAAGAAACTATCTTTAAAAACTACTGATTCAGGAATAATTCAGTTCTAAGGTAGGGGAAGAGGTTATGAAGAAACAAGGGATTAAAAAAAAAGGGCAGCAAGGTAGCACAGTGAATAGAGTGAGGGTCCTGGAATAAGGAACACTTAAATTCAAAATCAGCCTCAATCACTTATTACCTGTATGACTCTCAGCTAAGGTACTTAATCTCTGATTACCTCATTTTCCACATCTGTAATATGAAGATAATAGCACCTGCTTCTTGATTGTTGTTGTGAGGATGAAATGAGGTAACATTTGTAAAGCTTTGAAAACCTTAAAGCACCATATAAATGTTAACTTGTAATTACAAGGGATGAATAGATAAAATGGGCAATTTGGATTATACAAAATTAAAGTTTTTGCCCCAAACCAATGGAGCTATAAGTAAAAGGGAAATAGGTAACCAATAAAAAATAAAATCTTCACAACAAACTTCACTGCTAAGGGCCTCGATTCCAAAATATATAGTAACTGATTCAGATTTATAATCAAACAATAAACATTTATTCTGTACCACGCCAAACAACCAAAGTATTACTTTACAGAACTAGAAAAAAAAATGAAATTATTCTTCAAGAGTAAAAGGTCAAGAACCTCAAGGTAAATAATGAAAAAAAGTGGGAAAGGAAAGGGAATACCAATACCATATAACAAACTACACTACAGAGCAGTAGTCCCCAAACAAACTGATTTCTGGTTAAGAGGTAAAACAGTGGAGCTAATCAACCAACAAACATTTATTAAGTGCCTACTATGTGTCAGGCACAGTGCAAAGCACTGGGGAGTTAATAATGGCAAGAGAAAGCCTCTCCTCAAAAAGTTCACAGTCTAAGGAAAGAGACAATAAATCCAATATCCAAAACATATAAATAAGTTACATGTGGGATAAATCGGAAACAATTAACAGCGAGGCACTAGAATTAAAAAATGTTTTGAAAGGTTCAAAAGTGGGGATTTTAGTTGGGACATTAAAGGAAGTCAGGGGAAGTGAGAAAGGAAAGCATCCCAGGCAGTGAGGGAAAATGCCCAGAGCCCGAGAGACAGTGTGTTTGTTGTGAACAGCAAGGAAGAGGATGTCATTGGACATGTCAGGGAATAAGGTATAAAAAGACTGGAAAAGTAGGAGAGAAGGGGACGCAGGTTATGAAAGTGCTATTCCCCAGATGATAAATGGTCAAAAGATAGAAACAGGCAATTTTCAAGGAAAGAAGTCCAAGATGGAAGGCAAAAATTAATCCAAATCACTCACAATTAGAGAAAAGAACATTAAAGTAACTCTAAGGTTCCACCTGACACTTATCAAATCAACAAAGTTGACAAAAAAGGAAAATAACAAATATCCAAGAGGCTGTGAGAAAACAAGGCACATTAATGCACTGCAGATAGACATATGAATTGGTCCAGCTGAACTGAAAAGCAATGTGAAATCCTATCAAAATCAACTAAACTCCCTTTAGATCTAATGAAACTACTATTAGCCTATACTTCAGAGATCCAAGAAAGAGGAAAACCTAGGAAGATACATGATACGTATGAAACAGACCCACCAGAGACAACAAATCTAATATCCGATAAATTCAAAACATACAAACAAGCTATGTATGGGATAAATAGGAAATAATTAAGAGAAGAAAAGCACTAGAATTAAAAGGTGTTTTGAAAGGTTTCAAAGTTGGGATTTTGGTTGGGACATAAAGGAAGTCAAGGGAACCATAGAAACAAACAACTTTAAAAGTTGACTCTAATCCATGTAATAACTAACTAGAATTCTAGAGGAACGATAACAAAGCATGTTTCTGACCTCCTGCCAGCCAACTGATGAGCCTAACATATTTTGGACACAGTCAGTACAGGAATTTGTTTTGTCTGACTATACATACTTGGAATAAAAATTTTGTTTTCCCTCCTGCCTCCCTCTGGGGGTAGGGACAGAAAACTGTTTCTGGGGGAAAATGTATTTTTAAAAACAAAGGATTAAGTTATTCGACAAGGACAAAAAGGGAAAAAAAATGAAGCTAAAAAATTCACAAGAAAGGGAAAATGATGGCTAAGCATCCCTAAGAGGTCACAGAATATTGTCCCCAGCTCCTAAGACTATATAAGACAGGATGACGAGGAGGAGCGGGAAATTCAGGAAACACCTATGAGAGCAGTTTAGTAGGAATGGGCTGAGCGGTGGCAGAGGAAGAGCAAATCTCACCGATTCCCGGAAGCCATCATACTTATAGAAGTGGCCATTCTTAGTCAGAAGCTTGAGGCCGTGGCCCAGAGCCACCCGTCGCCAGATGCCCTCGGTCAGCTCTCCGGCCTGAATGTTGTCCACTTTGCCCGTCTTACTATTCTTGAAGATTATACCTTGGCGGCTCAATCGAAGACGACCATCGTTCTGCAGGAGAAAAGGACAAAATACTCCGAGGAGACGGTAACAAAAACATGCCCTGGCTTCCTGTGACCCCACCACCCGTCCTGGGGGACAGCCGCTCACTCAGAAGACAAAGGCATAACAGCAGGTAAATTTGAGGCAGTGTGGGATTATGGGAAAAGCGCCAGAACCAAGAGTCACAAGCCCAGACTCTGCCACCATGACCTAGTAACGAGCCAATTCTGCCTTCTGGTTCTCGGCTTTTTTATTTGCAAAATGAAGGGGTTCAACCAGATAGCCACAGGGGCCCTTTCTGAACCAATACTCTCATGTTTCCCCACAAGAACACTACCACAGAGCTGCTTAACAGCCAGCCAGCCAAAACCCCCAGAAACCTACTGACTCACAAAGGACCAAGACTGCCAGCCTCTTAATGGAAAGAGATTATTCCTCTGTCCTTGCTGCCCAGGCTATCTGGCCAGTGCCAGCCTCCCCCTGCTTTGACTAAAAGGCCAATTCTTTCTTACCATAGAGCCTTTCACCTCCTGGTAGATATCATTGAACTCCAGAGTCTCTGCCATGCTGACCTGGCCCCGCTGGCCCAAGCACCGGACAACAGAAATCCAACTAGGAGGTCAGCGGGCCAGCAGAAGCCTCCTGGGGTCTGGGGGCACAGAAGGAGCTGGAAGGCAACGAGGAGAAGGGAGCTCCAGCAGCCACCCCACGGGGGCGGGGGGGGGGAAGGGGGAGGGAGGAGAGGGAGAGGAGTCCTTAGTGATGTCCCCCCCTCCTGGAGGGGAGCTGGGCCTGGGCAGGGAAGGAGGGCTGCCTAAAGGAGGCTCCCGGGGCCAAGTCTCAGCAGGGGGCGCTCCCCCACCTCAAGGACTGCCCTGGGGAACGGGGCCAGCCAAGTTTTGGCTTCTCACACAGCCCCCAGCGGGGCCGGCTCCCCAGGAGAGCCTTTCGAGTCCCTGGGACCCCACACAAGCCGGGAATACTTTTTACTAGGGAGTCCCTAGGACCCAGCGTTACAGCTCTTCACTCACCGGGCAGGTGGGTGTTCAGTGCACACAAGGGCCCACACTTGTCTTCCCCTGGACCCCGGGGGCCACGACCACCCTAGTCCGCACCTACTGATCCCCAGCTGCGACCAGGGCTCCCGCCCCCATCATTAACGAGTGCATCGGGGGCCAGACCCCCGCCCCCTTCTCCCCATCACCCCCAGTCCGCTTCAAGGCCTCCCCTCCCCCACGTGGCCCCCGGCTGCCCACCGAGGGACCCTCAAGGCCCCCTCTCCCAGGCTCCGAGTGGCCCGTCCCCTCACGTCCCTCTCCTGACATCTCCCTTCCCAACCCCCCGAGAGTCTCTCGTCGTCGCCCCCAACTCTGTCTCCCCTCCCCTTGTGGTTTCCTCTTTCCCCCCTCCCATCTTATCTCCCCTCCCCCCACCTCTGTGCACTCCCCCCCACCCCCACGCAGGATTGCTGCCGCTCGCCCCCGCCCCCACCCATCGTCTCACCTCCTCAACCCCGGGCTCCTCCAGGGGGCATAGACATGGACGCGGGGGACTCGGGTGGGCTCGGGGGGGGCGGGGGAGGGGGGTCCGGGATCAGGATCTTTTCCCGCGTGCGCAGCCCCGGCTCCCGCCACCGGAAGCAACGCTGCCATAGAGAAGACGAAAGAGCTAGAGAGGACCCCGGAGCGGCTCTGCTAGCCCGCGCGATACCATAGAGAGTCTGGAGGACTGAGAGAGGGAGGGGCCGAGAGAGGGAAGGAGGCGGGGCTGGAGGCGCGGGGAACGAGACCTTAGATCTGGACGCGCGCTCTGCTGCCACCGTCGCTGGGGAGCGCTGGGGAGCCCCTGCGGCTCCGGAGTCTGGAGTGTGCGTCTGTCTGTCAGTGTATCTGTGCTTTCGTTTGCGCGCGCCTGCACGCGTGTGCTCCTCGGCTGTGTGCTTGCGGGGGTTGTGCCCGCGTGCGTGACTTGTGGCGCTGCGGGCGCCGTGGGCATTTGTGGCTACGTGTGCGCGATCCTGCACGCGTGTGCTCCCGGGTTGTGTGCCTGTGGGGGCTGTGACCGCGTGCGTGACTTGTGGCGCTGCGGGCGCCGTGGGGATTTGTGGCTACGTGTGCGCGATCCTGCACGCGTGTGCTCCCGGTTGTGGGCCTGCGGGAATGAGAGTGCGGGAGGTGTGCCCGCGTGCGTGACTTGTGGCTCTGCGGGCGCCGTGGGCATTTGGGTGCTACGTGGGCACGCGCCTGCACGCGTGTGCTCCCGGTTGTGTGCCTGCGGGACTGAGAGTGCGGGAGGTGTGCCCGCGTGCGTGACTTGTGGCGCTGCGGGCGCCGTGGGCATTTGGGTGCTACGTGGGCGCGCGCTTGCACGCGTGTGCTCCCGGTTGTGTGCCTGCGAGAATGAGAGTGCGGGAGGTGTGCCCGCGTGCGTGACTTGTGGCGCTGCGGGCGCCGTGGGCATTTGTGGCTACGTGTGCGCGATCCTGCACGCGTGTGCTCCCGGTTGTGTGCCTGCGGGACTGAAAGTGCGGGA
Source organism: Antechinus flavipes (assembly GCF_016432865.1). Taxonomy (NCBI): domain Eukaryota; kingdom Metazoa; phylum Chordata; class Mammalia; order Dasyuromorphia; family Dasyuridae; genus Antechinus; species Antechinus flavipes. Next base: position 247,052,127 of record NC_067403.1, read on the forward strand.
GGTGTGCCCGCGTGCGTGACTTGTGGCGCTGCGGGCGCCGTGGGCATTTAGGTGCTACGTGTGCGCGATCCTGCACGCGTGTGCTCCCGGTTGTGTGCCTGCGGGGGTTGTGACCGCGTGCGTGACTTGTGGCGCTGCGGGCGCCGTGGGCATTTGGGTGCTACGTGGGCACGCGCCTGCACGCGTGTGCTCCCGGTTGTGGGCCTGCGGGAATGAGAGTGCGGGAGATGTGACTGCGTGCGTGACTTGTGGCGCTGCGGGCGCCGTGGGCATTTGTGTGCTACGTGTGCGCGCATACCCGCACCCATCTTTGTGCAGACCTCAGGGCCTGTGCCCGTTGTGAGCCGCTGGATGGTACAAGAGGAACCCCCAATTGGAGCCGGAAGAACTCCGATTCAATCTTCCCACTTGCAGTCCCGATGTGCCGGCCTTTGCGCAGCCCCTTCACCTGCCCCTGCCACTTCCTCCTCGTCTGTGAAATGAAGGGGTCTCTGGGTGCTTCCTCCCAGGCCCTGGCTTCCCCTCAAATTCCCCACCCATTAGCGGTCCTCTAGAAAAGACAGTATAATTGGATAATATATAGCAAGCTCAGTTTCTCCTCAAGTATGGCTGGTGATCTCCCACCAGCCCTGCGGGTCTGTGATTGTCCCACAGGCAACGCCCCGTACCTCCCGCTGCCCAGGAGAGGCTCCCCGAACTCTACCGGGCCAGGACCACAAGCTTCAGCTCTACCCAGCCCCACCTCTCTTTCCACCCGATTTTACAGATGAAGAAACCGAAGCTAGAAAAGGACAATGGCTTCTCCAAGCCCGCAGTGAGTTAGCAGCAGGTTTCCCCCTGCCCGGTCCCTTGGAGCCCTGCGGCCTGTCCTCACAAACACCTCCCCATCCGGAATCACAATCCAGGCCCCCTGAGAGAGAGAGAGAGGCGAGCAGGCAGATTTCAGTATCAGGTTCAGTCTCCGGTGTCAGGTTCACAATGGAGCCGGAACTGATTTGGCAGCTCTCTGGGATGGCAGCAGCCAGAAGCAATCCCTTTTCCAGCCGTCCCTCGGTGCAGTTCGGAACCACTCTTTCCTAAAGCAAGACAGGGAAGGGTCTTAAAGGAATTATCAGAGGGTAGGAGCTAAGGGCTTTGCACTAGACTCGGGGCTTCAAGTGCTAGAGGAACTTCATCATAAAATGTATATGGTGCCATAGAGTGCCTTGAGGGGTCCAAAGCCCCAGCTGCTATTATTGAGTCGTATACAGCCCTTTGGGACCCCATTTGGGGTTTTCTTGACTAAGACACTAGAGTGGGCTGCCATTTCCTTCTCCAGCTCGTTGGACAGATGAGAAAATGAAGCCGGACAGGGTGAAGTGACTTGCCCAGAGTCACACAGATTAAAAAGCATCTGAGGCTGGATTCGAACTTCCAGTTCCTGAATTTTATTCACAGCATCTCAAGTAGAAGCCAGAGGAGGGGGAAAGAACACTGGATTTGGAATAAAGACACTTGGATTCAAATCTCAAGTCTGCTATCTAAAATCTATGGAAGAGCACATAGGGAAAGTCACTTTCTCTCTCTGGACCTTAATTTCCTTATCTGTTAAATTAGGAAATTGGACCAGATGATCGATAAGATCCTTAGCCAATGCTAACCCCCCCATCTAAAAAGGAAGAATATCATTTCACTGAGGTTAAAGGACTTGGCCAAGATCACTCATCAAGATTCAAAGTCAGGATTTGAATCCAAGCTTCCTGCATCCACCGACCATCCTTCCGACAGTGTCTGGGCATATTTGGGATCATCCAATCAGAGCTTTTAAAACTAAAATGCCCCTTAGGTGCCATCTAGCCCTAATCACTCATTATATAGATGAGGAACTTGTCCTATATCCCCTAGCTGGCAGACATCACAGCTGGCATTCAAACTCAGGTTCTCTGATGATAAATCTGGTGTCCTTTATAGACAGGACGCAGAACTCCCAAACTGGGACTACTCCCCACAATGCAAATCCTGGGACTCCTCCAAGGACAATGGTTCCTATTTATACAACCTTCCTAGATTTGTAAAATGTTTCCCCAAGAAGCTACCTGGATAGGTAGAGCAATATGATTATCATTTGCATTTTACAGAGAGGCTAACTAAGACCTCATTTTCTTTTCTTATTTTTTACATATTTATTTTTCCCCAATTACATAAATAAAGCAATTTTTGAACATTTGGTGTTTTTTTTTTTTCGATTTTGAGTTCCAAATTCTATCCCTCCCTTAGACAAGAAGCAATTAGATGCTTTATATATGTGCAATCACGTAAAACATTTCTATATTAGTAATATTGTACAAGAAGCCTCAAATAAAAGAAAATGAATGAAAGTGAAAATAGCATGCTTCAGTATGTATTCAATCAATATCAGTTCTTTCTCTGGAGGCAGATAGTATGCTTCATCATTATTCCTCTGGGATTGTCTTGGATCATTGTATTGCTGAGAATAGCTAAGTCATTCACAATTCTTCATCGAATTTTGCTGTTATTGTGTTTCATCTTTTCCTGGTTCTGTTCACTTCGCTTTGCATCAGTTCATGTAAGTCTTTCCATGTTTTTCTAAGTAATCCTGCTTGTCATTTCTTATAGCACATTGATATTCCAATTATATACCATAGTTCATTTAGATATTCCCCAATTGATGGACGTCCCTTTGATTTCTAGTTCTTAGTCACCTCAAAAGGGAACTGCTATAAATAATTACAGATAGGTCCTTTCCCTTTTTTCAACACAAACATTTCAATGAGTCAAAAAAAAAAAGGTTCATAAAAGCTATTGAACTTCTATGCCTTGTTTCTTTATTGATGAAATGTTTGTTTTCTATAGGTACAGTGGTGGAGTAGATAGATAGAAGGATGGACATGGAGTCAGGATTTGTATTCAAACTAGCCTCAAACATTTGTTATCTGTGTGATCCTGGACTAGTCACTTAACCAATAGCTGCCTCTTCCAATCTGTTTCTTCATTTGTAAATTAAGAATAATGATATCACTTACCTCCCAAGATCCTTATATGACTCAATGAAATATTAGTAAAGTACTTTGCAAATATTAAAGTGCTGCAAAAATTGCTTGCTATTATTCACTTGATTTATAATTCAGTAGGGTAGTAACTAAATAGTTCTATTTGTTGTGTTCCTCTTCTGCACATTGTTTTCTTCGGTGATTAAAAAATATATTGTTACTCTTTTTTTTTTTTCATTTTCCTTATTGAATTGCTGAGCTAACTCACAGAACTAAGGGATAGAAAAATGAGCTTCTGTTCCTGGCTTCCTGATTTCAAATCCAACTAGCTTTCGACTGCACCGTGAATAGCAAGACGATTTTTTAGAATTAACAAATCAAATCAGAGCCAACTTTTGCTCCCCCTAGAAAATCATGCTGTTTTTTTCTTCAGTGCCTGACTCTTTCTTAGAAAATTAAATTATTTTCTGCCTCCCCACTCTGGGCAGAGAAGTAAATAAGATATAATGTTGTATTGTCAGCTGTGGTCAGTGGATCAGATTTTTTTTCTTGGCTTAATTGTCTTTATCGAAAGGGAGGGTTCAGTCTGACGTGATAGGCTGAAATGTTGGTAATAAAGACGAAATGCATCAGTACAACATTTAAAAAAAACATTAAATGTTTTCTCAAAAACAATACATAAATCTAAACTTGCTTCCTTATTTACATTTAAACAACTCATTTCAATTCATTACAATATGATTTCAACCCTTCCTTCCTAAGTCTCCGTCATGATCTGTATATTCTTCCTCATGGCCTTTTCCTCATATCATTATAGTTTTGTGGACACCATTGCTCTGGATCTTCTTTTTTCACTGTTTATTATTTTATGACAATTTCTCTAAGTATCTTTTCAGATACTTAAGGAAAATTTTTATGATCCCTCCCCCAGGAGTCTCTTCTCCAGTCTAACCAGTCTAAATTCCTTCACTTTCAGTCTCCAGCCTCCTGATATCCTAGTCACCTTCTCCAGGACCTCTTCCAGCTCCTTAATCACTTATTGGGCGTCGCTTCAGTGAAAATGAGACCTGTTAAAGATCTTCAGAGAAAGTGAAGCTGGTGACTGTGCACAATCCTCCCTCACTTAAATCTAATTCACGTGCATGTTATGGTCTCACTTCCCGATTTGTCTTTAAGAACAAAGAACAAACAACAATTCCCCCTAAAAATTAATTTCCCAGATGTAGTTTGATCTGGGCAGAACAAGGCAGGATTATTAACTCTGTCATTCTAGAACTCAGAACGCAGTCTGAGATCATATTAGTTTCTTTGGCTGCTACATCACACCATTGGCTCCCAGCCAATTTCAAGAACCTAAAGCTCCTCAACCCCAAGATGTTTTAAGGGTGTTTCCCCCATCTTATAAAATTGATTTTCAACCTAACATAGAACTTGATATTTATGCTAACTCAATTTCATCTTATTAGATTTTTTTTTTGGCCGGGGGGGGGGCAATTATTTTTTGTTACTATTAGATTCTGACTAATAGACATTAACATCTTTTTCTTTTTGCACCTTATGCTTTATTCCTTTCATGTATTTATTATTTTTAAATATTTTTATTTTAGCTTTTTATTTACAAGATATATGCATGGGTAATTTTTCAGCATTAACCCTTGCAAAACCTTCTGTTCCAACTTTTCCCCTCCTTCCCCCCACCCACTCCCCTAGATGGCAGGTAGACCAATACATGCATTAACATCTTTTTTAGAACTGCTGGTATTCCTTCCACATAAATTATCCCTTCCACCTTCCAGTTTTACAAATATAGAAATATATTTGTAGTCCCGGATAGGGCCAAGCACAGATCCATAAGGAACTCACAAGAAAGCTCTTTGAAAGTGGATGTTGACTCATTCACAAAAATCATCTGATTTGATCAATCTGATCATTAGAATAACAATTGTCCTTATCTTGTAGTCTCTCCTTAATACTCCATATTGACATAGACTTAGCCATCATGTCTCTCTGTATCTTCAATGCTCCGGATTGCAGTTTATGCTGCTGACTGCATTTCACCAAATGTATCTTCTTTGCCATCCCCTCACTTATCTTAGGTTGCAAGTCCCCATTAACTAATAATTTATTCCTTCCTAATCTAAGCATCTCATTAGTTGGCAGAGAAAATTCAAGTTGAGTAGTTCCTTTCTCTCTATTATCTATCATCATTATCTCAGTACTATACTTATCCTTTCTTTGATAGTCCTCATATCCCCCAAATAACTTTAAAAGCCTTTTTTCCTGTCCTTTTTATTTATCATCATCCTTTGAGTCATTCTGACCTTTAGATCTCTGGCAACTCTTCCAGTCCAATCATTCTTATCCTTCCCTAGTTACCTGTCCTTACGCCTAATTTCTGCTCGTCTTTTTAAAAATCTGAATTGAACAGAAAATTCCCCGTGTGTTCACATCTCGTCTGTTTAGACAGTGCCTCCTTTTCTTCCAAGTTAGTCAAATTTGCCTCGAATTTGGCTCCTTACTTTAGCCTATTTATTACCTACATTTTGCACATTTGTGCACAGATCCTCTGTGTTGTTCTTGCTGCATAGGTATTCTTCTTGGGCATACTTAGAATACTTAGTTTCCTGTCTTCTATTAATATTCTTCCTATGTCATATTTTCTGTTCTCTGTGATATCAAGTCAGCCAAATCTATGTGAACAGTTTTCTCCCTTCCCTTCAGTTTTCAGCTTGAAGCTTGCTTGATTGGTTCTAGAAAACTGCAGATACGTCCATTTTTACTGTACCTCATTAGGCACACTCCATCCCTGGCCAAGAGCCTATCCTTTCTATATTCTAAGCCAAAGTTCAGAAACAAAGATCCTATTCTCAGACAAAACCTTCTTATTCAGTCAGCCACTTTCTAAACTCCAGACCTTCTATTCACAAAAATCTATATAAATAATATATGTGTATATGTATATATACGTGTGTGTGTTTGTATATATACAAATATATACACATACATGTATAGGGAGAAAGAGATAGAGACAGAGAGATAGGGACAGAGACAGACAGACAGAGACAGAAACAGAGACAGAGAGATAGAGACAGAGAAAGAGAAAGACAGACAGACAGACAGAGACAGAAACAGAGACAGAGAGATAGAGACAGAGAAAGAGAGAGACAGATTCTCGTCCAGGACTTCACAATCCATAGCAATGTTCTCTGCTTTCCTTCTGTTATTCTTTAACACTAAGATAAGGAAACCTGCAGGGTAGAGAATGTAGATTATTAATTGTATTTAGTTTCAGGCAGATGAGGTGTGTAGGACAAGATAAAGAGTGTGAAACATTCATTAATTCATTCAACAGATATTAATTAAACCCAGATCCTGTGTTAAATACTTGAGGGAGATGTAAAGATAAATCAAACATAGTCTCAGCTCATAATGGGAATAAGAACCCAAAATTGAGGTGCAGGGAAGCTTAATGGGGTAGATTGGAGCGTCAACAGCAAAGCTGCCAAGGATGGAGCAGAGGCTGAGTATACAGCATAGATAAATCAGAAATCCCAGGGGGCCAAGGCCATCAATTCAAAATCCAGGATTGCAGATACTTCCGAACCCACCCACCCCCCTGTGACATCACTTCAGGGGGGTGGAGAGTGAACAAAAAGAGGGGTCCCCGCCCTGGGCTCTAACCAGCCTGTGTGGCCAGGGAGCTGCTCCGGGGCTAAGTGCTGGAGTTTCCTGGCTTACAGGGCTCCCTGCCTCCCTGAGCAGCCCCCTCATTAAACCACCCTTTTTAACAATCTCCTTCAGCCTCTCTGCCCTGAGACCTTCATTCTCCAGGGGGCTGCTATCAGCCTCTGATTCGGGAACAGCTGCCTCTGATTCTCCCCCAACAGCTTCTGAGTGCTTCCTCAGCATGAACTGCATCTCAGACTTCTTCACCTATGAGACCACCAAGTCAGTGGTGGTCAAGAGCTGGACCATTGGGATCATCAATCGAGCCGTGCAGCTTCTCATCATCTCTTACTTTGTGGGGTGAGTATGTGGGTCCTATTTAATTAGGAAGGAGGTTCTTTCCCCTCTCTCCTCTCATCCCAGGGTTTCGATCCATCCTTTAAGGCTTCTTCTCTTCATCCCAGGAGGCATCCCAGGTTCTGAAAGTATGGGTTCCATGCACAATTTGGACCTTCTCTCTACACATTTTGGGGAGCGGGGTTCAAATTATACCCCTTGTCTGGAGCTAGCGTTTGTATGCATCTTGTCTTATCTCTTCCTCATCTCCTATGCCGGGAACTAAGCATAATCACCTAAATTCCCTCCTGCATTGAAAAAAAAAAAGTGGTGGTGAATAAGAAGTGGGGAGGAGCCCCCCAAGGCCAGTCCAGAATGTCAGACAAGCAAATGAGGGAAGACCGGTAAGAGAGTGAGCTAGGGATGGGAAGCACTCAGGACTGAAAATGTAGAGGAAAGTGTTCTTGAGCTGGCAATTACTTTCTCTAGTAAGAAGCAAAAATGAAAGGGGGGAAATGGAAAGTAGGGATGGGGTGAGAATGAGGAGGAATGGGACTGTGTTAAAGAAGTAAGGGCATTCTTTGCCCTTGTCTGGGAGTTAAAGCAGAGGAGAGCTGCCCCCTGGGAAGACATGCCCTAGAGCACAGAGGCATAATAGCCATTAAGCAGAGGCAGAGTTGCTAAAAGGGGGAGGAGGGAGGCTGGGTTAGAGAGACAATCCCTTCAGTTCCTCTATTCCCTTCTTAGGAAACAGGAAATTATCCTCCTTATCAAAAAAGCATCTATCTAATGTGAGCTTATCCCCCGGCCCCTTCTTGTAGAAAATATTCTGATCGATACCCCTCTGGGAGGTCTGAGGTCACGGGGAGACAACCTGCCCCAGACTAAAGGGCTCCGGCCAGACTGTCTATCATCCACCTGCTCCACGGTGGTGTAAAAATCCCAAGCGAATCTCAGGAGAGTTCCCTGTGAGGCTGGGGAGCTGGACATCTCCCTGTCTGGGAGGTGAGCACAGGGAGAAGGTCCCTGAGAAAACTCTCAGAAGTCAAGAAGAAGGGAAGGGGCAGGGGTTGGTGAGTATTCCTAGGTACCCAGAAGGATGGAGGAATGGGTACAGTTGTTGGGATGCCTGTTGAGGCGTCTGTTGGTGGGAGTCCATGTGTGAAGTCATCAGTGTGTAAGATCAGGTGTGTGTTTGTAGGAGTCTTTCCAAATGTGTTCATCCATCAAAAGGAGGTGGTACATGCCCTGCCATGTATTTGTGTGTGTGTGTGTGTGTGTGTGTGTGTGTGTGTGTGTGTGTGTGTGTATCAGCGCTACTACACCAAGCTGGGGGAGGAGAGAGGACTGGGCTGAGTGTATTGATGTATCTGGAGTGGGCTAGGGCTGCTCCATGGGGATCTGTCAGAGCCAGAGATGGATGGGGCTTGAGATGAAGAAGCCAGAACCCCTCCCCCTCAGGAAGAAGCCAGAGGAAGGTCAGTTGAACTTTAACCCTTAAAAGACAATGATGGAGAAAGGAAAGAAAGAGCTGGAATCTGACAGCGTGGAGCAGCCAGGTGGCCCAATGGATACAGCCCTGAACTTAGAGTCAGACTCCAAGACACTTCCTAGCTGTATTACTCTGGGAAAGTCACAATTCCTCAGCCTCAGTTTCCTCATCTAGAAACCAAAGAAGATAGCATATATAAAGTGCTTCCCAAACTTAAAACACTATAAACTATAGAAAGACTATTATTATAAGGATGGGGTGGGGGGAAATGGCAGGAAAAACAAAGTGGCCGGGAGAGCATTCTGCCCTCAAAGTTTAGGATTTGACTTTGGAATATCTCTAAAGACAAAGTGAATCAATTGATGAGCCTGATATTTCTAATAAGTAAATAAATATATATAATATTATATTACTATGTTACTAGATATATTACTAGACAAAGGGTAATTATAATACATAATAAGTAAATAAATATAATGAGATGCATAGTCATTCTGTCCTTTCACTAGGGTTTTCTTTCTTTTTTTGGTGGGAGAAGGGCGACCTATTAAATTTCTGCAGTATGAAAGACTACAGTGTGTAAATTTTATTCAGTGGGGAAGCTAAGCAACTCTAGACATAACTTATAATCTTCGGGGAGTTCTCCAAGCCCCCAGGAGCTTGACCAATTTGCCTATAGTCTCATAGTCAGTATGTGTCAGAGACAGGATTTGAACCAGTCTTCCTGTTGCTAAGACCGGCTATCCCTGCCCACTCTGCCAGGCAATGCTCATGGTAGGCACTTAATAAATAGATGCTGAATAACTGAATGAATGAGCTTCCTGGAAACTCCCTAGCACATAGCTCAGCATCTTGAAAATTCTCCTCCCTCTCTTAATGGAGACCCTTTCATCTATAGCTAGCTCTAGCCGGCATTCATCAGTGCTGTAAAGTTTACAAAGTGCTTTACAAAAACTTTATCTTCTGCAAGCTAGATGCTACTATTATTTCCTATTTTCAAGGAGAGAATATGGTGTAAATAGAGATGAAGTGATTTGCTCCAGCTAGCATGTGCCTGAGCCCATGTTTGAAATCAGATCAGCCAGATTCAACATTCTATCATGGGGCCACCTAGCTGCCAAGCTACCCATCACATCTCAGAGACTATCCCTCTACCAAGGTCCTTCCACCATCAGTCTATTCACCAAAATAAGTCCTTTGCCCATCTGGCTCTTTAGTCTTTCCTTTCCTGCTCCATTTTCTCTACTTTCTGACTTGCATCAAACTCAAACTCTTCCATTTTTCCTTTTTGGGTTCCCCGCTTTGGGGTCCCCAGTCCCCTAATATATTCTCCTTTTAGCCTCCTCAGATCCACACTGAGGAGAGATAGGAAGGGGCCGGGGAGCCTGTTATGGGCTGCTTCCTGCAAATCCCACTTGCCGGAGAGCTGCCATCCTCCTTCCGCTCTATAAATAATAAACCAGGAACATGAGAATAAAATATTAAGTCAGAGCAGGGGAGGAATTTCCAATAACCCTACACGCAGGACTGCACCATCTCTTTGCCTCTGGTTTGAAGGGACAGTATCAGTCTCTCTGCCTTGGAAATAAAACCTCCTCAGGTTTGGAACTGCCTGGCTGGCATCCTGGGTCCCTGTGGGACCACGAAAAGTCTTCCGTTTGTTTTTTCACAGCTAGCTAGCGATGGCAACCATCCTTGAGCACTAAGGCTCCTTTTGGACACACCCCTCTGGACCATTTTGAAGCACCCGGAGGTAAAGGCTGTGAAAATGATTGGTTAATTACAACTCAGAGTCCCTAGGCACTTTCTCCTGAAATATGCTTGCGCCAAGGGGATTCTCTGTTCAAAGTAAAGGAGGTTGGAACCAAAGTGGATGCAAGCCCTCACAATTGAACTGTTACTAGATAAAGGGTAAGGATGTAGGAATGGTATCATTGAAAAAAGATCTGGACCTGGACAGGATTTTACTCTGGTCCCTGGGCTTAAGTACTGGCTGTGTGACTCTAGGTAAATTATTCAATCCCTCTGAGACTCAGTTTCCTTATTGGTAAAATAGTGGTTGGGGCTGATAATACCTATAGCATTACTATGATGAAGATAATGATGATGACGATGATGAAGGAAATAAGGATTTATTAAGTACTAAGCATTATACAAAATAATTTACAGATATTATATCATTTGAACTTTGACAGTAATACTGGGAGATAAGTTGTATTTTTCCCTGTTTTACAGACTAGGAAACTAAGGTAGATAGAGGTCAAACGACTTGTCCAGATTCACCTAATTTGGAAGCATCTGAGACTGCGTTTGAACTCAGATTTTTTAACTCCAACTTCAAACTCTTTTATCCAACTTCTTCTAAGATCATTATGAAGCTTTAAAGAAATCTTTTTTTTTTTTTTTTGCAAAGCATTTTCCAAACTATATGAATGTTCAGTATCACCACACCCAATTGTCTTGGTGATAACCATGATGTAAAACTGCAAGTTAAGATATCATCCAATTGTCTTCAAGGAATCCTGAGTGGTCTAGGAAGATTCCCCAAAAAGTAGACATACAGGAGCTGTTCAAAGGAAGTGAGAAAAGTAGGTCAAAAAGGATTAAAGGAACCAGAAGAAAGGAATGGTAAATTCAACACATCTCACTTTCTTTACTATTAAATCTATTTTGGGGGAGGTCAAGGACACATTTGACAGAATGGGAAGCCCTTCTTAGAAACTTTTTTTTCCTTCTCCAAAGTCATAATTGAAGGAAAGGGCTATATTTCGATTAGAGATCAGTGAAAATAAGAGATATAATTTACCATGTTTATAAACTCAAATCTTTCAACCCCTAGGTTAACAACATTTTTCCCCTACTACCCCATCTACACGTTCCTGTTTCTATCAAGGACATTTCCATTCTTCCACTCACTCAATTAACAAATTAGGAATCATCCTTGATATTTCTCACTGGCTCATTCCATGTGCTCATTCGTTAGCCAAGTCATGTCCTTCCCATCCATCTCTTCTTATGTTATGCTATGAAAATCACCCCAATTCAGGCCCTTTTCACCTGTGTGTGAAATATTGGTATCGCCTCTTAATTGGTCCCCCAGAATCCAGCTTCTCCCATCTCCCATCCACCATTCATGGTATTCCTAAAGCACAAGCCTAACTATATCTCTCTTCCCTGCTTAAGAAAGCACTTTCAATGACCCTCCTATTACCTCTAAGATAAATGATAAACGCCTTTCTTTAGCATTTCAAGACCTTTGTAATATGGCTCCAATCTATCTTTTCCCAATGATTACATGATATTCTCTCCCCCACCTTCTACAATTCTGCCCAAATGGCCCATTTCACCCTTTTCTATATAAGACATCCCGTCTCCCATTTCTGCTTTTGCATAGGTTTCTCCCGTGCTCAGAAGAATCTACTTCCTCACCCTGTTTCCATAATCCCTAAGGTCTTTCAAAACAAATCTTGATTAAGCAGCAAGCACTGGAATGAATTCTGGGATTACAAGACAAAAAGGAAACATTCCTAACTCAATAGCTTCTATTCTTTCAAGAGAAACAAGAGCAAGTGCAAATATATACAACATGTAAATAAAATAAATCCAAACGAATTTCCTAGAAAGAATGGCAACATGGAGGTAGTATGGAATATACTCCCTCTTCCCTTTAACCTTTTAGCACTCCTCCTGGCTTCTTTTAAAGCTTCTTGAGGAGTACCAACCCTGAAGTCAGGAGGACCTGAGTTCAAATATGGCCTCAGACACTTAACACTTCCTAGCTGTGTGACCGTGGGCAAGTCACTTAACCCCAATTACCTTAGCAAGAAAAAAAAAGAAATAAAGACTATTTCATTTAAAAAAAAAAAAAAAACCTTCTTGAGGAAAAGCATCCAGGTGTGAGGGATGGTCTGTGCAAAAGAACAGAAAGGGGAGATAGGATGTTGTACAAAAAGTATTGTAAGAAGCTATAGTATAAATATATCTTTATTTTCACTGATCTCTAACGGAAATTTAGCCATTGCCTTCACTATACCTGAAGTTCAGTGATGAGTGATAAGTAATGATAACAAGGTAACAAGCAATAATAATAAGTAATAATTTGGAGCAAGATTGCAAGTTTTTCAACACCAAACAGAAAAGTTTGTATCTCATCCTACAGCTAATAGGGAGCTATGGGAGCTTATTGAGCAGAGTAGTGACGTGATCAGATCCATGCTTTGATAATATTACTTCGGCAGTCATGAAGAGAAACATCAGCTAAGTTCAAGTCCTGCTTACTTTGTCTTAAATCCACCTATTTACAATTACCTCAAATTAATTTGTTTTGAATCTACATATATTTTGTATTTACTTATCGATCTATACCTGGTTTTTCCTCAAATACATAAAAGAGAACCTCTTTGAGAATGGGCAAGGTCTGTTTCCCTTTGAATCTTTAGGTCCAAGAACACGCGAAGCATCCAGTAGGTGCTTAATAGATGCTCAGTGCCTCAGATTGAATAGAAATAGGAGTCAGGAACAGTGTGTGTTGTAGAGAAGGAGAGAATATCCCAGGGAAGGGCTGAAAGCAGAAGCGGCGCCGAGACCTCTCAGCTGAGTGTTTTGGGGTTTTTTAAGTGATGAGAATTTTCACTATGTATCACAGAACTGATAGTTTGAGTCACTGCGGGCAGCGGTTTCTCCACCACTTGGTGGTCCTACAATGTTGGTGAGAAACTGTGGGCAGGAAGTGGGGGAGGGAAATGATTTCAGGGGAGTCCCTCCTCTAAGCTGAAGGGATCACAAACCAAATGAAGAAGGACCAGATCAGGAGAGGTAAGTGGCCACTGGGTGGCAGCACGGACCAAGGAATTGGGCTTCGAATCCTGCTCCTACTGATCTCTTCAATCTGCCAAGGCTCCTGCCACTTTGTGATCTTGATCACCTGGACCCTCAGGCCAGGCTCTCTATCTCCCAGATCTCTTACTTCCTTCTTCTTGCTCCCCATTTCCCAAGTTTAATATTTAACATTTAGTATTTTCTTCTCTCTCTCCTTTTAAATGTTACAACATTCAAAGCACTTTTTAATCTCTATATATTTTAATTTTATTTATGTGTTCATGATGTTTTCCCTCCATAAAATATAAGCTCCTTGAGAACAAAAATCGCTTTTAAAACTCTTTATATCCCCAATGCTTACTACAAAGTAGTTTTTTAAATAACTGCTTGCTAAAAGGAAATAGGAAAGAGACAGATTTAGTCAACAAATCAAACCAACAAGCTTTTATTAAGCATCTATCATATGCCAGGTATTGTGCTCAGCCTTGAAGATACATACAAATTGATGTTGTTTACCCTTCATTCTGGAAGCCGACCATGACATCAAGGAAGTGATGTCATGACATATAAGTGAAGTGGATTGAAATGAAGGAAGGCTGGGCAAAGTCATCAGCCTCGCTTTCTCCTCCTGGATCTGGTGGCAAAATATGGATCGGGATGATGGGAGATGGCCCTGGATGGACTTTTTGAAGCTCAAGACTTTAACAGGTCTCAGTTTGATTGAGATCATACCCAATAAGTGGTGAAGGCTAGGATATTGTTGATCCTTCCTTAAACAAGGTTCTTGCCCTCAAGAAATTCACATTCTAATGGGGAAGACATGAACTACACATAAGAAAGCAAGTATATCCCAAGCATATCCCAGAAAGGAGACATTGCTAACACTAAAAATGAAGGGCTGAGAAGGAGATAGCCTCTATGTAAGGGAAAACTGTCTATCAGAGTTATTTAAAAATGGCATAAACTACCTGAAAGTGAGTTTCCTCTTCTTGGAGAACTAAAAACAAGGGCTAGATGGACTCTTTATTGGATCTGTTGTAGAAGCGATTCAATTTCATATATGGGTGATTTTGCTGGTTGAATGTCCTTTCCAACTCACATTCTCTGATTTTATGACCTTTGGAGAGTCTTCTGCTGTTCTAAATGTTTGTGTCCCCTTGTCTAATTATAAGGTATAAATAATCACAAGATGGTCTTGTAAAAAAGGGGAATCCTTTGTCCTGTCTTTGGACCTTTCTTCTGAATTTGAGAATTAAAAATATTCCATTGCAGATTTAACAGGAAAGACAAGTTGGCCTAGTAGAGTGGCCATCTATGTTGAGATCCCTTTGGGATTGTAGCAAGTTTGAGGGGTTCTAGATTTGTTGACTTTGGGGCCTCCTTCTCTCCCTCTCTCCTGACCTCAGGTGGGTGTTCTTACATGAAAAGGCATATCAGGTACGGGATACAGCCATCGAGTCTTCAGTGGTGACCAAGGTGAAGGGCTTTGGACGTTACGCCAACCGAGTCATGGATGTATCTGACTATGTGACCCCACCCCAGGTAAAAGCTTTTTTGAAGGGCATGTGGATGGGAGGAGCCACAACATGGAGGTCTAGGGCTATGGAGGGAAGAGGAAAAAGAGGCAAAATGATAGCAAATGCTAGACCAGAAACAGTGGAAGGTCTTGAGGTTGCTGAATTAAGATCTCCTTAGAACACTAAGATTTAAGGAATAATTATTGGGATGGGAGAGGGTCTTGCCATTGTAAGCACTAGCCTGAGAGTAAGGAAAACTGGGCTCTAATTATAATTCTTGCCTTCTATTTCCCTAGGTAAGTCATTAAAGTTTTCTGGGACTTAGTTGCCCCAACTACTATTAAGGATAATAATGCTGTCCTACTTGATATGAAGAGCAATAGCAGGCATTTACAAAGGACTTTGTTTACAAAACATCATACATAAAGCCCCATATCTCATTTGAGCCTCCCAACAATCTAAGAATAGGGCAAATGAATTCTGCATGTGTGCGCCTAATGACGTCCATGTGAGATAAATGCCTCTGGTATTGTTATTCCCATTCTGCAGAAGAGGAAAGGCTCAGAGAGGGGAAGTAACTTAGGGATAGTCCTGCAGCTGCTGAGTGCTAGAGGTGGGATTCAAACCCAGGAGTTTGGAGAGCACCAAAGGCAGGGATATCCATGAAAAGACTTCAGAAACTGGAATGAAGAGGCTACAAATGTAAAAGCTTTTTTTTTTTTTTCCAAGTCTGATTGCATTTTTTTCCTACTGCAAAGGGGACCTCTGTCTTTGTGATCATCACCAAACTGATCATCACTGAAAACCAGAGGCAAGGATTCTGCCCAGAGGTAAGAGCAAGCAAAGGTGGGTAATGATGACGATATAATAATGATGAGAAAGGGAGGAAATGGGGGGGCGGGGCTAAGAGAGGGAGGGGGTCATGCTTTTTAAGGAAGAGAAAGGCAGGATGGTCAAGGATGTCATCTGAGTAGGAACAATGGTGCTGCTTAGATGGGAAGAAGTAAAATTGCTGGGGAGAAGCTCCTACCAATGGAGAGGTTGGATAAGCAATGGAGTACAGTAAAGTTAAGGACCTGACCAGATGGACTGTGGAGCTGAAAGGGCCAGAAGCAAGAGGCAGTGGCAGAAGAGAAAGTAGACTCAAAACCAATTAAGTCTAAAGGAGATTAGAGAAGGGAGGTGCAGAATTCAGTTTGCAAAAGGCAGTTACTTCAGTCTGCCATTTTGTTCTGGACTGTGGGTCTTTGAGCTGTGTGAGGGATGCGTGTGTGTGTTTTAGTGATGTCCGTATTTATTTTTTCTCCTGAGGCAATTGGGGTTAAGCGACCTGTCCAGGGTCACACACATGTCCATATTTAGCCAGCCTGCCCTCCAGCTTCTGAAATCCCTTCACGTGGAAAACTCTCACCACCACAACCCCCACTTTCCTCCATAATAATGGCTAAGTCTAAAGCAACGAGGACATAAAGTAATTAAGACACAGTCAGAGTCAAGAATATGGGAAATGAATTCTGCATCTAGATCAGTAGCCCTGCTTCAGGTCCCGGGGCCGAGAACGTTTTTTCCTACCTCTGCTCTCCCTAAAGAGACAAAGATTGATTCTACTTGATTCAATCTCCACGCCTAAATGCTTTCCCATCTTCCTCCACATCTTAGAATATTTAGTTTCCTTAAAAGCTCAGCTCGAAAGCTACCTTTTACATGAGATCTTTCTGTATTCCCCAACTCCCCAATCAGCCAGCATCTGCCCTCCCCTCTCATCAAAATTATATCTGTCCACACACACACTATACTATATTGTAGCATGCAATATAGCATTAGTATCTAATATAACATGGCATGATATTATGTGATCGATAGGAGATGATAAACTATCAGCGCACATCATCTCCCTTGATACAATGTAAGCTCCCTGAGGGCACAGAACATTTTGTTGCCATCTTTGTATTTTCAGTGCCAACAGAGTTCCTGGCACTAAATAATAGGCACCCAATAAATGCTTGCTGATTGAATTTAAAAAGCATTTGTTAAGCCCGAGACAGCGCCTGGCTCTCTGCTGGACTCTGGGATTACACAAATTAAAAACAAAACAGTCCTTTCTCTAAAAGAACTTGAAGGAAGAAAAGGAAAGGGGGAGGGAGGGATAAGTAATAAGAAAAAATGAACAAAATAAATGTAGTTTCTTGGAAGATGGATCCCCAATGACTGGGAAAAGGACTCCGGCACATAAGCTATATATATGTTTTTTATTGTAATTTTTTATTTACAAGTTATATGCATGGGTAATTTTTCAGCATTGACAATTGTAAAACCTTTTGATCCAATTTTTCCCTTCCTTCCCCCCACCCCTTCCCCCAGATGGCAGGTTGACCAATACATGTTAAATAGGTTAAAGTATAAATTAAATACAACGACATAAGCTATATTTTAAAGGAAAGCAGGTGTTCAAAGAGGCAGAAGTGAAGCAAAGTGAACCATGGAGGCCAGTCTATGAAAAAGCCCAAAGGGGAGGGATACAGGAGACTGAAAGGACTGACTGCAGGGTAAACTGTGAAAGTTGTCGCCCAACTCTGAAGGGCTTTAAGAGTCTAGAGGGAGCACTAAGTTTGTAGGATACTCCTTGTCAATTGTGTGAAGGATGGATTGCAGAGGAAAGAAGGAGGTGAGGGACCCGGCCACTGGGCCTTAGGTAGGTGCTAAAGGCACCCTCCATCATAGTGTCTGCCCAGAGGCTGTCTCGAAGACAACCCTGATATTAGGGAGGTGACGTCCTGATGCAAGTGAATTGGATTTGAGGGAGGGAAGGCTGCCTCACTTTCCCCTCCAGAGCCATCTGGGTGCAGTGTCAGATATAGATCAAGACTGGATGCAGTGAAAGGCCCTGGCCTTTTTAAGCCAAGGTCTCAGCTTGACGGAGGCAACACCCATTCAGTGGTTAAGGCTAGGGAGCAACTGAGACAAAGAATGTCTCTACTCTTTCACCTAATCCAAAAAAAAATTCTAAATAAATGAATGAATGAGTCTGGGAGGGGAAAATTCTCAGGGTTTCTGGCCAAAGCAGAAATGACTGCTTTTTATGTTCAATCTGAGCCTGACCTCTGCTCGTGTCTCTGTAGAGTGAAGAGAAACACGCTTGTACCACGGACCGGGACTGCCGGGCTGAGAGCTTCACCGGGGGAGGTGAGTGCCCCAGAGGCTGCTGCTTGGGGGTCCTGGGAAGGAAGCAGAACCAAAATCCCAGCAGAGGCTGCACTAACTGGGGCAGAAGGAGGCCGGGGAGCAAATCTATCCATTTTCTACCAAGGTTAGGAATATAGGGGGAAGGAAGAGACAGATGTGACTATGTCCTCAGATAGAATTCTGGGTCCTTTGGACCCTCTCCCTATTACAGAGACCCTGTCCAGTGCTGGCTTGGTAAATGTTTAACAACTGGTCCTCCACCAAAAAAAATATACCTATGGCAAACTTTGTTTCGTCTACATATTAGTGTTTTCTAAAGTCTAGAATCAATAAAATCAACTTTTATTTGACAAAATAAAATCAATAAAATAATCAATCAAGTAACTTTTGGCCATTTTCTGAGGTGTAAATTCATCACTAATAATTGAGCGATTCTCTTTTCCCACTGGTTTGGCTGGTTTCAGTACATCTCAGTCCAGACCTCTCTAGCTCAGATAAAGTGGGGGTAGAAATGGGAAAGGGCGATGGGGTGGATCCCTGGGTGATGTGGCCATTGTTCCCTCCCAGGTATTCTCACTGGCCGCTGCGTGAACTATAGCTCGAAGCTGAAAACCTGTGAGATCCAAGGCTGGTGCCCTGTGGAGGTTGACACAGTGAAGATGTAAGAGCTGAATCTCCTGATTCCATTGAGCAAAATGGAAGACGATGAGCTAGTGTAGACACACCCTGACTTCCAAGAAACCCTGAGAAGTCCTATTCTTGGGGAAGAGGAGGAATCTCCTTGCATGACTATTGACTTTCCTCCATTTTCCTCCCTGAATAGGGCAGAGGTTCTCAAAGGTTTTTCCTTTAGTAATGAAAGGCCCCATTTCTACAAGATTGGGTTTTGTCCGTCTACACTTTGGGGGATCAACTCTCTGTCAGCAGTCAGGTGGGAGAGTGGGCTTCCTCCCTTTTCCAGGAGAAGCTCAGGTTTCTGCTTTCCTCCTGCAGGCCTGTCATGATGGAAGCTGAGAATTTCACCATCTTCATCAAGAATAGCATCCGTTTCCCTCTCTTCGACTTTGAGAAGTGAGTCTTTGGTCTAGAGCTTCCTCCCCATCTCTCCCCTCATCTTCTAGACCTTAAACCCAATCCACAATTTCCTTCCATCTATTTCCTCTTCATTCCTACCTGGAATACACAGATTCTTCTCCTAAAATTTGGTCCACAGCTTCCTATTCCTTCTCCTATTTTTCCTACCTAGATTCCAATCCACGAGCTATTTTCTCCTCTCCTCTTATCCCCCCGCTTAGAATTGATCCAAATCCTCGCCCAAATCTCTTCTTGTATCTGGGAAGATGAAACTAGACAGAACAACAGAGACAGGGACGCTTGGTTATATTCATTTTGTTTCCTTTATCACGCTTTTTGCCCTTTCTTCTCATTTAGACTGAATAAAGTAGGATGCCTTTTCCCACACCCTTCCCCTGCCAAAGTCTCCTTTGGGGTTTTTGCTTGAACCACCCCTAAGTGGTTATCTAATACTCCAGGGCCCATAATCCTCCTGGGCTTGGAGCTCCTATTTACAGAGGACTTTAAAATTTACAATTCAGCTTTCTTATTTTTGCCCCATTAATGAAGTAGATAAAGTATTATTTTTCCTACTTGGGGGAGGTTGAAAGCCTTGGCTCTAGCCTCACAGCTGATAATCTCAGAGCCAGGATTAAAACACAGGGTTCCAACTCCAAGCAAAGTACAAATGAGTAAGGTTACAATTTCCAAATTATTCAGTCACGTAATAATAATAATAATAATACTTTATTAACTGTGTTTTATATATCATAATTCATATATGTATTCTTATTTTAATTATATATAATAAAATAATAAATATAATATGTTTGTAATATTTGTTATACATAATAAAACAATATATTATATTTATATTTATTATTTTACTATATGTTCTATTATATTAATAATTAGATATTATCATATAAATATATAAAGTAGAATATTTATATATTTTATAACTATAAATATAATAACTATAGCTATATATGATGATGCAAGTCTGGAGTGACTCATTTTCCAAAGTTCACGTCTGGTCTCAGAAACATCCTATCTGTGTGAGCCTGTACAAGTCATTTAACCCATTTTGCCTCAGTTTCCTCATCTGTCAAATGAGCAAGAGAAGTAAATGGCAAACCACTTCAGTATCTCTGCCAAGAAAACCCTAAATAGGGCCACAAAGAGTTGGACCCAAACTGATAAATAATAGAACAAAAAAAATGACTCTAAGTATATATATATTTTTTCCTACATAGATTTATATATATATATATATATATATATATATATATAATATATATATATATATATATATATGAGAAATCTACTTTGATCTTCAAAATAACTCTGGGAAGTAAGTGCTAATATCATTACCATTTTACAGATGACAAAACCAAGGGTATGATTTACCCATGATCAAATTGCCAGTAAGATTTTAATTGGAATCCTGACAAGTCCAGAGCTGTCTCCCACTGTGCCTCTTAGCTACCTGTGGTGAAGAAAGCATGTAGAACTAGACATGTTACATGTTTTCTGGCATGAAAATTCTCCTGAGCCTCCAGTGGTCTGACTCTTGTGAACATTCACAGCTCAGAATGATTATGAACCCTGCTGATGGGTTTATGGTGGGATTGGGATGGCACCCGTGTGCTTCCCTAAAATTTTCTTATCTTCAATCCTTATGGATTCTAACCCTATGGATTCAATCCTTATGGATTCTAACCCTATAGAGTCAATTCTTATGGATTCTAACCCTATGGAGTCAATCCTTATGGATTCTAACCCTATGGAGTCAATCCTTATGGATTCTAACCCTATGGAGTCAATCCTTATGGATTCTAGCCATAACTAGGAATTCTTGTGTCCTGAGGACAATTCCTCAGGACCAGGGTAGGGAATGGGGAGTGGTCCAGTCCAGGAGGCTAGGAAAGGAGCTGGCCCATCTTCCAGACTATCCAGCCTGCATCTCTGCTCAGGGGTCACTTGGACCCGACCTCAATTACTGAGAGGAAGCAGGAGAGGGAAACTAACCCCAGGAGAGAGTCACCAAGCCAAAGGACTTGTGGGAGTTTTATCCCAAGGCAGGAAAAGAAGTGCAAGATTCTATATGAGATGGAAAGTAGTTGTTCAGTCATTTTTTCAGTTGTATCCAACTCTTTAAGACCCCATTTGTAGTTTTCTTAGCAAAGACACTGGAGTGGTTCTTCACTTCCTTTTTTAGTTCATGATAGATGAGGAAACTGAGGTAAACTGGATCAAATGATTTGCCCAGGGTCATACAGCCAGTGAGTGTCTGAGGCCAGATTTGAACTCACAGAGATGACTTTTCCTGACTCCAGGCCCAATGCTGTATCCATATGTCCCCCAACAAAAGATGACTACAAGGAAGAATGGAATCCTGTGTCCTCATCCAGTTGGGGCTACTCTCATGAGAACTGGGACTATGAATGAGTTTGAGGGCAGCTAGATGGCGCAGTGGATAGAGCACCAGTCCTGAAGTTAGGAGGATCTGAGTTCAAATCCAGACTTAGACACTTAACACTTCCTGGCTATGTGACCTTAGACAAGTCACCTAATCCCAATCCCTAAATAAATAGGCAAACATTTCCTCCCAAATTTATTGAAACATCTCTCCGTGGGCCAAAAATTGGTATAATTATCTGTCCATGGAATTGGCTGCTCTGACCTGATTTAACTGAAGGTAGTGTGGCTTACTGGGTTTGAAGAGAGACTCAAATCTGTTATTTATGAATTTACGGGACCCAAAGGACTTCTCCTCTTGGAGAACTCCTAGAACTCCTTTGGGTATTCCATGTTCTAAGATCTCTTCCAACTCTGATGTCCCAGATTCTGGGTCTGGGAGGCCATTCCGGGTTTTCCCATAGGACTGTAGCTCTAGAAGTGGAAGGAAGCTCACAGCCTATCTACCTTAACTTTCCAGCAGAGGCAATTGGGCCACAAGGAACTTGAGGGACTTGTCCAAAGTCATACAGCTAGGAAGCTTCAGAGGCCAGACTATAAACTCATGTTCTCTAATTAAGTTTCTGCTGTATCACATCATCAACTCTGAAATTCTGTTCCAAGGTCCCTTCCAGGCCCATTGTTCTATGTTCTAAGATCCCTCCCAACTTTGGTGTTCTATGTTCTAAGACCCCTCCAACCTCAACATTCTATACCCCATCTGTGATTCATTTTGTATTTAAAATGATTGAAAACCTAGCCAGGTTACCAACTGTAACTACTCACATAAACTTTCCTTTTCTTTTTTCTTCCTCTCCCCAAAGCCTGAGAAGGCAATTCAGGTGGGAGGGGTCTGCTCCATCCCTAGCTAGTCTAGCCCAATGTATTAAGAGTAGGAATGTTCTCAGTTTCAGCACCCAAATCCACCCAATTCTCCTGTTCTCTGGCTTTTGATCTCAGATCCTGTTTAGGGAGTTCTATGTTGGGGTGGGATACCTCAAGCCCCAAGAGATACTGTGAAAATCTGATTTTTCTCTTTGTTCCTTGTCAACTCAAACCTGAGTTTTCTCCACTCATCCAGATTCTCTCATCTCTCTTTTTTTCTGCTTTTTCCCAGGGGAAACTTGTTACCCAACCTCACCTCTGCAGACATAAAGAAATGCCATTTTCATCCCGAAACTGCCCCCTTCTGTCCCATCCTCCGGGTGGGCGACGTGGTCAAGTTTGCAGGACAAGATTTTACCAAGCTCGCCAATACAGTGAGAACTCCATTCTCTTTTTTTAATTTTTATTTTTTTTATTAAAGCTGTTTCTTTTCTTTTTTTAAGCTTTTTCAATTGTAAGTTTATTTCTTGATTGTCAATTCTTTGTCACCACAAAAAGGGCTACTATAAATATTGTTTGTTCATAAGCCCATTTCCTTTTTCTTTGATCTCTTTAAGATATAGGCCTAGTAGTGACATTATTGGGTCAAATAATATTTATAGTTTTATAACCCTTTAGGCAAAGTTCCAAACCATTCTCCAGAATGGTTGGATCAATTAAAATCCCCATTGTCAGTGCCTTATTGCCCCTATAAAGCTGTTTATTTTCAAAACAAATATAGAGATAATTCTCAACATTCAACCTTGCAAAACCCTGTGTTCCAATTTTCCCCTCTCCCTCCCTGCTTCCCTCCCCTAGACATCAACTAATCCAATATATGTTAAGTGTGTGCAATTCTTCTATATGTATTTCCACAATTATTATGCTGCACAAGAAAAATCCGATCAAAAAGGAAAAAGTGAGAAAGAAAACAAAAAGCAAGCAAATAACAACAAAAAGAGTGAAAATATTAAGTTGTGATCCACACTCAGTTCCCACAGTCCCTCTGGGTCCAGATGGTTCTCTCCGTCACAAGACTGTTGGAACTACCCTGAATCATCTCAATATTGAAAAGAGCCACGTCCAAAGGACTCCAATCTCTTATTCCATGCGATGTCAGCATTTCCTCTAAAGTCTGAGGTCCAATAGATTTCTGAACAGTGTAAGTGGTCCAGAAATCCGGGTCAAGACCCCAACCCACCAATTTCTATAGACATCTTTTACTCTGGATCAGTTGTCACTCCTACATTTTAGCCTCTGCTTTCCAATCTGTACAGTGCGGGAAGGAACTAGACTACACCTGCTCCTTATTTTGAGAGTGGTTGAGTCACTGAAAATGTCCAAGAATGTTTTAAAAACATATGGCATCCCAGACAATGGAGACTAATCAAAAAAGAATTAATCGGGCATCTACTATTTGCTGGGTATTCTGTCAGATCATATCTTGGTGCCTTTTTCTCTCACATTACTTGGTTGCTAGGGCAGGACTCTCAGACTTGTGAGATCAAAAAACTTCAGCCTGGTTATGGGACTTTTTAAGGTGATAAGTTATTTCCCTTTCCTCAAGTCCCCCATCTAAAGAAAGGAGAGAAAATGCTGCCTAATTACTTCTAGGGAAGCTGGGAAGCTGGGAGAAAATATGAGAACGCCCATTAATAGGAGAGACAGTTAGAATACAGGACAGAACTGACCATGGAGCCATAAAGGGAGTTCAAGTACCATTCTGATATATGCCTCTGGTGGAGGGAGGACCAGCCTGTATGTCCCTGAGCGTTTCCTAAACCAAGAACAGAAAATAAACAAACAAACAAACAAAAAAAACCATGGATCTAAATGGATCTAATAAATTTTTCTTTTTCTTTCTTTTTTCCTTCCTTCCTTCCTTCCTTCCTTCCTTCCTTCCTTCCTTCCTTCCTTCCTTCCTTCCTTCCTTCCTTCCTTCCTTCCTTCTTCTTTCCTTCCTTCCTTCTTCCTTCCTTTCTTTCTTTTTTCTTTCTTCCTTCCTTCCTTCCTTTCTTTTTTCTTTCTTTTCTTTCTTTCTTCCTTCCTTCCTTCCTTTTTCTTTCTTCCTTCCTTCCTTTCTTTCTTTTTTCTTTCTTTCTATATATAGTGCTCTATCACTGTGTGTGTGTGTGTGTGTGTGTGTGTGTGTGTGTACACACACACACACACACACACACACACACACACACAGAGTGATAGAGACTAGACATGAAATCAAGAAGAGCTGGTTTTGAATTCTAGCCCATACACTTTCCAGTTATATGAACTGGAATCAATTATTTAATTTCTCTCGGCTTGTTTCTATATCTCAAAAATAGGATAAGAATATCTCTCTCACAGGATTATTGTAAGGATTAAAGGAGATAACATCTCAAGTGCTTCACCAATCTAAACCACCATTTAAATGCCAGTTATTATTATTATCATTATCATTATAATAACGTCTGATTTCTCCTCAGGGAGGAGTCCTGGGCATTAAGATCGGCTGGGTCTGTGACCTGGACAGGTCCTCAGATCAATGCATCCCCAAATACTCCTTCACTCGGCTGGATGGAATCTCTGAGAAGAGCAGTGTCTCTCCTGGATACAACTTCAGGTAATCCCACAGAGGCATTGGAGCAGAGATGTGCTGTTCCCAGTAGCTTCATCCCCTCCGGCATTAGGGTAATATAGGGCCCTCCATAGGAGGGCCATAGGAAGGAATATGTGAGACAAAGCCAGAGTTTCGTTTCCATTTCTCTTATTGTGGTGGTTGTTTGTATTTCTGTTTTTGTAAATTATTCATGTCATTTTTTTATATATAGCTTTTTATTCACAAGTTATATGCATGGGTAATTTTACAGCATTGACTCATGTCTTTTCCAATTAAGGACAGGGCAACGATTCTTGGTCTTATATCTTTGTATTAGGATCAAAAGAATGATGTTCTGTTGTAGTTATGAGAGACAGAGAGAAGAAGAGAGAGACAGAAACAGAGACTGATAGAGACAGAGACAGAGGAGGGAGGGAGAGAGAGAGAAAGAGAGAGAGAGAGAGAAAGAGAAATGAAGGAAGGAGAGGGGAGGAGAAGAGAGAGGAGAAGGGTGGGGAGAAGGAGGGAAGGAGAGAACCAAGAACTTTGGTGTTAACTTCTTGAGATAGAGATATAAGCAAACACAGCAGTTACTACCCTTGAGGAGCTTACACTCTAATAAAGGAAGATAGCACAGGTAGTAGAGTAGGACAAAGAGAAAGTGGATGGCTATAGAGGATCTGCAGCCAAGGGGCCATTCAGGAACGTCTGTCTCAGGCTGGGGACTCACTGAGCAGAAAAACAGCCCTAGGACCTTTCCAGAGGGGCCAAGTTGTGGGGTAGTGAGGGAAAGAAGTCCAGGAGAATGAGTTGATTTGGAAGGGAAGGGGAAGATGACTGGCTCTCAAAAAATGAAAACCCCCCAAAATGGGATTTGAACTCAGGAAGACCTGAATTCAAATCCTGCCTCAGAAACCTGGCTCTATGACCCTGAGTGTGACATTTCATCCCTCTGAGCTTCAGTTTCTTAATCCATCCAATGAGGAGAATCAGAACGCCTTCTTTGCAAGATTGTGAGGATTTGGAGAGAGCTCATGCATATACTGTTTGCATTCCTTACAGAATAATAATCATAATAACTGTCACTTATTGCATACTAAGGTTCACAGAGCACTTTACAAATATAATCTTATTTTATCTTCATAATGACTTTAAAAGGTCGCTATAGTTATAGTGACTACTTTATAGACCAGGAAAGTGAAGCCAAAAGGGCAAGTCATTTGCCCAGAGTGAGTCAGGAAGTGTCTGTGGTAAGATTTGAATTCAGGTCTTTCTGACTCTAGATCTAGCTGGTTCTACTCTTTCATTTTTCAGATAAGAAAAATGAAGTTCACAGGGGAAAATCACTTGCTTTAGATTGTACCATTTTATATGAGAATCAATGAACTAGGAATGTTTAACCTGAAGAAAAGATGACTTGGGAGTGGACCAAGCTAGTTATCTTCAAGTATTCGGAGAGATGCTTCATGGGAAAGGGATTAGATTTCTTTTACTTCAGTTGACTCTTGGTCAGTTGACATTGTAGAACTCAAGCAATTTCTAGTCTCTTCTTTCTTTTCTAGGCCAATATTTCCTAATGTTCTATCTCCTCAAACACTTCACTGATTAAGACAATGAAATTAAAGGAGGAATTGCTAACCCTTTAAACACTATAGATTACAGGGCTCCTCAAACTACGGTCTGCGAGCCAGATGCAGCTGAGGATGTTTATCCCCTCACTCAGAGCTATGACGTTTCTTTATTGAAAGGCCCACAAAACAAATTTTTGTTTTTACTATAGTTTGGGCCTTCAACAGTCTGAGGGACAGTAAACTGGCCCCCTATTTAAAAAGTTTGAGGACCTGCATAGAAGAAAGATGCTTAAGATATTCAAATCACAATACTATACTTGTATATACTATACTATATACTATAGTAATAATAATAGTAACAAATTATAATGATACCTGGTGTCATTTGTGAAATTTTAGTGTGATTCCCCACAATCACAACAGTAGCATGGAATATTTAATACTAACCATTCTAATAACTGGACCCATTTTTCTACTTAATCAGGAGCTTCACAGACATTGTCTGTGTTTATAGAGAACTTGTCTAGTTACAAAGGAAAACCCTTGAAATTTTAGTATGATTCCCCACAATCCCAACAATAGCATGGACTATTTAATACTAGCCATTTCTAATAACTGGACACAGTCTACCTAACCAGGAGCCTCACAGACATTGTGTTTATATAGAACTTATCTAGTTACAAAGGAAAACCCTTGAAATTTTAGTATGATTTCCCCCCAATCCCAACAGTAGCACGGACTATTTAATACTATCCATTCTAATAACTGGACCCATTAGTCTACCTAACCAGGAGCTTCACAGACATTGTCTGATCTGTGCTAATTGGTGCTTATCGAGAGCTTATCTAGTTACAAAGGAAAGCCCTTCCTCTAAGAAGCTCAGCATCTAGTGAGGGAGCCAAGAAACAAAGGCACGCTTGCTAAGGCCCCTTCAAGCTCGAAATGTCTGTGATTCTCTGCCATGAAGATGTCAACAACAGACACATATAACTGCCTCCAGAAAACCTCCCGTTAACTGACACCCTCAAACAAGCCTCGCCTGGGCAACCACCAAGCTTTGTGTCATCTTGGGGCCTTTTTCCAAGTGTTTTGGTAGGGATCCAGATGGGAAAATTTGTGGTTGGAGGAGTGCTGTGCTAAAAGTCTAAAACTGAGAGATTTGCTAAGTCGGATATGATTGTCTTCCAGAAGTTTCTAGATGTGGGTCACTTCCTCCCTGTGCTGTACTCTTTGGGTCCCGGCCTTGGCCGGTGTCTTCATGTAAATGGATTAACCCTTGGTTTATGGGACCATTTGGTTAGTAAGAACACCCTGTTCTCCAATCATCCCTGTTAACCGAGGTGTTATTGTGTGGGTGTGTGGGGAGATAGATATCAAGATGATGGATGGATAATAATAGGAGTCTTGGTGAACTTCAAGCTCTCTCTGAATCAACAGTGTAACATGGCAGGCAAAAAAGCTAATTTGTTTCTAGGCTGCATTAAGAGAGTTGTAGTGTCCAAAATAAAGGCACCGATGGTCCCACAGTCCGTCCACCCTAGCCGGAACACAGCAGGAGAGTTGGGTTCCTTTTTGGAAGTCATGTTTTAGGACACTGGTGAATTGGAGATTACTAAAACAGTAAGGATTAAAGTAGCCAGGGGAAGAAGACATGGTTATGGTAACTCTCTTCAAGTATTTCAAGGATTATGATATGGAAAAAGGATTTGATTTATTTGATTTGTTCTACTCGGTTTCAGAAGACTGAACCAAGAACAAAGGGGGATAAGGGAGGGAAGGACGAAGTCAAACATAAATGTGAGATCAGGAAAACCCATCAAAATTCTTCATTTAGAGTCAGAATGGGCTTGAAGCCTGACTTTGCCACTTGTGGGATGGTGGGCAATTCATTTGTCTTCAATGGGTCTCAGTTTCCTCATCAGTAAAATGAGAGGGGAGAAGCAGAATCCCTAAGACCTCTTCAAATGCTTCCATTTAATGTTCTCTGTTCTTCTGGGAGGCTATAAAGGAAGTGAGTAGAGTGGGAGGAGGCATGAGAGGCTGGAGGGATTGATTTCACTAAAAATTTATCTATATGGTAAAAAAAAAATCTAGGAATGGGAATCAGGAGATAGAAGTTCTTCACCTGGTTCTGCCATTTCCTGCTTGATCTCTGAATCTTTGATTCCTCATCGATAAAATGTCAGGAGAAGATGGGTGGGAGAGATTGAGAGGAGATTGAGCTGCATGAACACAGGGCACAGATGGAGTCCAAAAAAGGGTGAAACAAGATCTTGCACCCATTCTTAGCTGGCACTCTCTGCAGCAACAGCAGAAGCAGTAGCAACAAAATCAAGGTCTGATTTCCTGTATCTTCAAACTCTCATTTCCACAGGCAGAAAAAACCGAAATATGAAAATATGAAATTTTGGATTCTCTTTCTTAGTTTCTGGGAGAAAAGCCTCTTCTGCAGGAGTTCATTGCTTCTTGTGTGATCAGTGTTTCTGAGAGATCCCTTTTTGCTGGAAGCCAACCGTAGCAGCTTTCAAGAGGCAATGAAGCTTGGCTCTGCTTGGTTTTTATTCAGAAACGCGCCGTTCAGCTAGATCTAAGGCCAATTGATAGGGAGAAGAAAAAGTTTGCCCTTGGCTTTGATTAGCCTTTTTATAATCTGAGTGTTTTTTTTTCCTTCTCCATCCAACATCCATACTGTCTCTGGTAAGAATAGTCATATGGCTGATTTCCATGAAAATAGCATGAAGGCTGTCTTTACCAGTAAGCAGACTGCTATTAGAATGGCCCCTCAATCAGTGCCTGGAATAACCTTTGTTAAATTCAAATGCACAATTAAAAAAAAAATTAAAAGCCTGGATGGACTAGAATGCTTGGCAAAAAACGAAACAGTACAAAACATCCCAGTTTCATTTCATTTCCTGTATGACTATGGATGAGCCAAAAATTTTATTTGGGTTCAACTTACTGTTGGAAATGTTTCTAAGATGCATCAGTCCACTTTCCGGCCTTATTAGGTATAATGAAAATGACTGGATTCTGTTTGTTGCTCTGAGATCTTCAAATGTTTACAACTCAGCACTTGTCAATGTTTGATTCCACAGTATTTATTAGACATCTATTATTTGCTAGACACCGCATACACAAACCCAAAGCAAATACTCCATCTTCTCAAGGAGTTTGCAATCAATTGGTAGGGAAAACATATCTCTGCCGATTAGCAAATGTGAAATTTATTTGAAGTCAATATTCAATAGGTTTGTTTGGTGGAGTGGAAAACACTAGCTGAAGGAATCAGAAATAATATCTTTTCAGAGATGCTTTTGCACCGAGCCTTGTAGGGAGTGAGGAGTTCCAAAGGTGAAGGATGGAAGAGCTTTCCATGCACAGGGGAAGGGAGATGTGGAATATCTTATACAGAGTCTAAGAAGCACTAAACCAATTTGTCTGGAACATAGAGTCCACAGTTGAGGGAGAGGAGGGGAGATGCATCTGCTGGAAAGAGAGGCTGCAGCAAAATTGTAAATGCCAAAAAGTTTGTGATCCTTCAGATGGAAGGGAACCACTAAAGCCTCTCAAATAGGGAAGTGGTTTGGTAAGATATGCATTAGGAAAACCAATATGGCAACTAGTCAGAAGATGGTTGGAAAGGAGAGAGACGTATATTCTTAACACATGGTGCTAGAGAATAAAATGGAAATGGTCAGTTAATAAAGTTTAGGAAATCATGCTGCATGAACATAGAGCATACTCACTATGCCTGAGATGAATTTTTTCTTTCTGATTTGCTTTTTTCTCCTAAAATTAAACTATATTCCCCCATAACTCTTGAGTTGAGGGAAAATAACCAACTATGATGTGTTTAGTTTTGGGGTCTAAAATCTGATTTAGTTTTGGGTTCTAAAATCACTGTTGTCTTCCATTATTAGAAGGTAATACATGTAAAGGAGGGAGCATTGGATTTGAATTTGGAGTCTGGATTCAAAGTCTTGGTTCCTCCACTTTCTAGCTCTGAGATCTTGTGTACTACTGTGAAAGTTGTACTTAATGGGAAGGTAGACAGCCTGAGGGCAAATCCTGATTCTACCAATTATTATCTACATAATCTAGAACAAATCATGTAATCTGTCCCAGCCTCATTTTTCCCATCTGTAGAAAGAGGATTCAATCATTGTGAGATGGAAAAAAGAAAGCCCTGGCTATTTAGGAAGTCCTGGCATATTAAATATGAAACTAGACTTGAAGTCTGAAAGCCCTGGATTCAAATCCTATTTTACATACTCACTAGCTTCTGAGTATACTTCAGTTTCTCGATCTATAATCTAAGAGAATTAGGTTCAGTAATTTCTTAAGTCCCTTCCAGCTATAAATCCATAATTCTGTGACTTGTGATGTCTCTTCCAGCTCTAAATTTATGGTCTTATGATCCTTTAGTTTTCAATCTGTAAAATTAAATGATTGGAGTGGATGATTTTTGTCCTTCTAATTCTAAATTTATGATTTTATGGTCCTCCCCTAACTAGTTACAAGTTTCCTTATTTACAAAATGAGAAGAATGGATTAGAAGAACAACCTTGAAGGTATCTTCCAATTCAGTTTATGATCTTATAATTCTTCCCTTCTCTGAACCTCAGTTTCCCTCTCTATGAAATAAACAAAATAATTTCTAGCTTTCAATCTATAATCCCATGAGTCTTCCCCTCTTTGAGCCTCTTCTCACCATCTATAAAATGAAGGGATTTGCAAAACCAATTCTGAAGGCCCCTTCCAAGTCTGAACTCTCTTATCCAGTGACGGTGGGGCTCACTCAAAGGAAAATTAGGTGTTTTTCTGGTGACTTTGGGGGTAATCTTCTCTTGGATTACTTCTCTAAAGCAAGAGAGTCAGCCTGTTCTGCTCAAAGTAAACTCTTCAATCGTCGAACAATCCTTTTCACAGTATATCTTTTCTTGCTGTTGTTCTAGCAAATCCCAAAAGTATATTCCAAATGACAAATTTCCTTTTTCAAAAGGCAAAAGCTTTGCCGTGAATGACACCTCGTCTGCTTGGAGACACTAGCTCAACGCCCAAGTTTTCCCTTGAAAGTAGAATATGGCAGCTTGTTACCACCTCACGTAGCAGTTTTCTAGGCCCAAGGCACCAGGCTTTGAGTAAGCACCCACACACGCGCAGGCAAATACCACTTTCCTCACCACACATCGGGATGCTCACCTGATGGAACATTTCTAAACAGATGTCAGGAATCTTGCGGGGAAATTCACAGAATGATTTTTATTTACACGGTTCAATACTTCCAGAATTTGTGATTTCATCAGCATGGGTATATCCTCTGCCAGAGCAGATTGCAACCCTCTCAATGACAAAAAAGACCGTTCTGGAGAGTTTCTGTGGCTGACGAGTTCATCACCCGCCATCTAACCTTCTTGGGAGTCTCTCCATATTGAGCTGGGATCTCCCGATGATGTGTATCGGTGGGTCTATATTGAATGCTTTCCAGTTTGGTAGGATCTGCCAGAGCTAGTGATTTGTGGGCTTGCCCATTAAGAAATGAGTGTCACTTCCATGCCAGGATGAGGTAATAGGAGAGTTACATAAGCTCTCATTTTTTCCCATCTGTAAAAAAAAAAAAAAAAAAGGGTTCAAGTATATTGCCTCAGCATTAGGATGTAGGAGAAAATAAGACACTGGTAATTCAGGAAATCTGGCCTAGACTTGAAATCCTGTTTTGAAATTCAAAATCAAATCTTGTTTTGTATCCATATTAGCTTCTAGTAGACCTCAGTTTCTTCATCTGTAAAATAAGGGAATTGATTACTGGAATAATCAAAAATTCGATCAGTACATCGCAAGTGTTTTTGAAATAGATGACAGGATGTGGTTAAGCAGGTAAAAAATAAGAGAATAGGGAAATAGCAGACAGAGTGTTGGACCAGGAATCGGGACACTTGGATAGAGCCAGTTTTACTATTTAATTATTGTACTTTGAACCTCTCTGGGTTTCAGTTTTCTCCTCTGTATACTGAGAAGAGAAGGCATAATGTTTCAGAAGGAAGAGTTCTGAACAGGGCATGAGATGATTTTAGTTTAAATCCCGAATGTGCCATTTTTATCTGGGCAAATATCTCTCTAATCCTTCATTTCCCCATCCATTAAAGAAGAGGGTTGGACTTTGTGATCTTCAAGATATGTTTGTCTAACCTAATTATCCACATGACTATATGATTGGTACAATATCTCCTACCTCGGATGGTCTAGTTTTTAAGCTTTAGGCTCCAAGATCCACTGTCATGCTAATATTATATTTTTCATGTCATAGAAAAGCAAGTGCTGGATTTAGTCAGGATGATCAAGCGTCAAATTTTGTCTCAGACCATGTGTGATGTGGAAAGGTTAGTTAGCCTGTCTGGGCCTCCACTTACTTTTCTGTAAAATGAGTGAGCTGAATGTCACCACTTCTAAGGTTTGTTCCAATGTGAAATCCCATGAATCTGTGTTCTCAAGTCCCATTTAACTCGGCTTTTCTATGTTTGAAGATCCCTCCTCGCTCTAACATTCCAGACTGGAAGATCTCTCTGAGTTCCCTCATTCCATCTGTCAAAACCAAATATTTATTCCCCATTCTAAGGCCATTCCACTCCAAAAATTCTATGTTCTAGGTTTTTGGAACCCTTCCGGTACTGAAACCCTGTGATTTTTAAAAGTATATGTCTCTGTGTGCTATTAGGAATGTCAGACCCCTAAAACAGTTCTTTGGCATTATAGCTCTATTAGGTAAGAACTTAGATTCAACCTTATGTGATGGAGGCTTCTGTTGCAAGGACTAAAGGGGCTTTTCAGAAGGATGAAATGGGCCAATTAATGTCATGGGCCCTTTTATTGGATGTTTTTAAGGGAAAATAACTGGCTTCGCTGGAGACAGCCAAGAAAGCAGAGGAGAGGAGAGCCAGCAATGGAAAGGTTTCAGGGGAGCCCAGTGAATCAATCTTTCTATGTCTCTCAGTCTATCTATCTTTGTCCCTGTTTCTGTTCTGTCTCTATCTCTCGTTGTATCCTCTCTGTCTCTCTCCAAATTGGTCTGTCTCTCTGCCTCTGTCTCTGCCTCTGTCTTTGTCCCTGTTTCTGTCTCTGTCCCTGTTTCTGTCTCTGTCCCTCTCTGTGTCGCTGTCTCTACCTCTCTGTATCTCTCTGTCTCTGCCTTTTTGTATCTTCTCCGTCCCTCTCTGTCTCTGTCTTTGTCTTATCTCTGTCTCTCTCTCTCCTTTCTGTCTCTTTGTCTGTTTCTATCTCTCTCCTGTCTCTCTGTTTTTGTCCCTGTTTCTGCCTCTGTCTTTCTTTCTCTGTGTCTCTCTCTCTCTCTCTCTCTCTCTCTCTCTCTCTCTCTCTCTCTGTCTCTCTTTCTCTCTCTATCTCTCTCTCTCTCAAAAACTTATCAGGACTGATATTGATATTGATTCCTCTAAAGTGGGACTGAGCTGACAGAGAAGGAGACATGGTTCTACTAGAGATGTCTCAAAGGATCCTCCTCCATAGTAGTCTTCAAGCCATGGCAGAAGAGGGGAGTCCTTGGCGATCTGGTCCCCAGTCTCTCACTGGAGACCTCACTACTCATCTTCCCTCTAGACATCAGGGCAGCTTAAGCAGTTGTGAACTCAAAGTGACTCCCATATTTTATGGACAGGGGACAGTTCCTGCTCAGCCACAGAGCTCCTACCCCTCTATCAGACAAATAGGAAGGTATCAATCACTCGCACACATAGAACAATTGCATAATTCTTATATATAATTATGATTTAATATAATATTGTATGTATAAAACTTTAGTTTATAATCACTAGCATTTGGTGCTTTAAGGTTGGCAAAGTGTTTTACAAGTATTATTTTATTTGATCCTCACAACCCTATGAGGTCAGTGCTATTATTATTCCCATTTTACTAAGGAAGAAAAGAGACTGAGAGTGGTTATGTGACATGTCCAGAGTCACACAGCTAAGACACACCTTGGATAGAATTTGAATTCTGCTCTCCTGACTCTGGGTCCGACTCTATTCTGTGTGCTACCATGCTGCTTCATTCAACTAATGGTTTATCATTTTAATTAGGATATTTTCTATTATTATTACTTATATGTCACTACTAGTAGCCTGAGTGGCCCAACTCCTGAGGCTCTAGAACTGCTAAACGTAGCTCCCCCTTGGTCCCTCCAGGGACCCTGCCTGGGTATAGAAGGGTTAAAAGAAATAAGATTGCTGCTTACTTTTCCCAGTGTCAGCCGCCTACCAGGCCCGATTTAGTCTTGGTTTGTGGGTCCTGGTGAGATGGACAGCTTCCAAGCACCGCCATCTCCGACAGTGAGGGCTCCCAACCTTCTGTAGCCCCAGCTACCTGCTGTGGGCCCCCTAGAAGCCTTCCTTCCCTTCACAGGGCTCTGCCTTGGCAAGCGCCAGTCCCCAGTTCTCCGCCAACAGTGACAGCTTTGTCCCATTCACAGCCAACCCACTGTTTCTCTCAATAGCATCTCTGGGGTTGTCACAGGTCCCTACTGCAGGGGCTTCTCCACCTCACCAGGTGATAAGAACAATCCTTTTCTGGTGCTTACGGGGAGCTCCTATCCCTACCTCAGCAGCTACCCCTCCTGGGGCTCCCAATTTCTGGCATAGCTAGCTATTTTACTCTTCCCAAATGTTTTGTCTTTTCTGGAAAAACACCCCAGAGGGAATCAATTGCTGTCCTTATATTGGTTTTCCCATAAAGGAAAGCTCAGAAGAAATCAGAAAGGTCACCCCCCAAAATGGAAACTAAAGTGGGAGAATAAAAAGGAGGAACTTGCAAGAAACTTTGTGAAAGTCCCTCCTTGTCATTTTGTTATTTCATATTTTATTCTTTCCCAGGGAAGCAATTTTTAAACATTTGTTTTTAAGAATTTGAGTTCCAGATTCCCTACCTTCCTCCCTCTCCCCACTTTCTCCCCATTGAGAAGGCACATGTGAAGTTATGCAAAACATCTCCTTGTCATTTGGGTCCTCAGAACATAGAATGTTTGTGAAGGGAGGAACGGTAGAACACAAAGTTAGAGCTGGTAGAACACAAAATAGCAGAGCCTGGAAG
Organism: Antechinus flavipes; assembly: GCF_016432865.1. NCBI lineage: Eukaryota > Metazoa > Chordata > Mammalia > Dasyuromorphia > Dasyuridae > Antechinus > Antechinus flavipes. The sequence goes on from NC_067403.1 coordinate 247,087,748, forward strand.
GACCGGAGAAAATGTCAGTCTGGAGAGAACTTAGAACAAATAATGTCAGAGGGAACTTAGAGGGAACTTAGAATTAGGAACCTTAGAACTGGGAGAAACCTGAAAGATTATCATGCTCAACACTCTCATTTTACAGATCAAGAGGTTGATGATCAAAAACATCATGTATTTGTTAAGTAACTGAGCTAGAACTAGTACCCAGCTAGCTCTCTTTACTAACAGCTTAGCACTTTGTCCATTAGTCTCTCCTTTAGGATTTGAAATTTGAGGGTAGCAAGGAAGGGTATTACCAAATTAGCATGATCACCTGTCTTTGGAAGCCAGAGCAATAAAACCCAACTGGCATTTCCGTATGGGTCCCTAGCCCAGGACCCAAAAGAAATGAGTCCGAGCCAAGAAAATAGCAGGAGAATGACAAAATGATTGGACATGTGCAGGTCTTGCCATTTTTCCATTCAATTAAATTCCACACTTATTGAGTGACTACTATATGCCCTCCCATCCTCCCTCTTTTTGTTCTTTTCTCCTTCCCTCCCTCCTTCCTTCCCTCCCTTTCTTCTTTTCTTCCTCATTCCCTTCCTTTTTCCCTCCCTCCCTTCCTTCCTTCCTCTTTCTCTTCCTCCCTGCCCTCTCTGTCTCTGTCTCTGTTTCTGTCTCTGTCTCTGTGTTTCTCTCTCTCTCTCTGTCTCTGTCTCTCTCTTCTCTCTGTGTCTCTCTTTGTCTTTCTTTCCTCTCTCTATGTCTCTGTGTCTGCCTCTCTGTCTCTATCTTTCAGTTTTTGTTTTTCTTGGTTCCTCTGTCTGTCTGTCTGTCTGTCTGTCTCTCCCCTTGGGAAGATAATACTTCCTGCTAAGTTCTCCCTCGGGTGGGAAGAATCAATGAAGGCATGGCTTTAAATGGACTTACTGCTTCTTGGAAGACAGGTGCTAGAAAAAAAAAATCCCACTTTCTTATTTCTCCGCATTCCCTTCCCATCACTTGCCCAGCTAAATTTAGCTCTCCATTCTTCACCCTGCTTTGATAGACAGTATCCAGGCCACTGACAGATTCATTCAGCGAGGCTGGAAGTTGAGCATGTGGTCTCTGTTTTTGTGGCTGTGTATGTAGAGCTTTGGCCTGAGTCTACACTCCTGATTTCTGGTTTTTTTCCTGTCGTTAGCTTTCCACATAATACTGCCTTCCTATTTCTAGGGATTGTTATCTCTGAGTTCGCCAATGAAAGGACATGGAATAGAGAGTGCTTTGAGATCCTTGGATGGAACGGCACAAAACTGGGATGTTCCTCAAGGAGGCCTTTGTTCAGCCAAAATGCTGGATCATTGAATTTCAGAGCTGGAAGGGACCTTTCAACAGAGAATATTAATTAGACCTAGACATCAGACCAAAGAACATAGAGTGGTCGGGCCATATGAACCTAAGAACAAATATCAGAGGCAGAGAATGACATGGAACATTAATTGATGGAGCTGGAATGGGTCCTGGAATATGGACCAATGGTGCTGGAAAAGACCTTAGAACAAAAATGACAGCACTAGAAGGGTGCTTTCGAATATAGGGAGGTAGGGTAGGACTTTAGAACACAGGATGTCCAAGTTGGCCGGGCCTTGGAGACCATTTAATCCAACACTTTCATTTTGCAAAAAAGGAAGTAATGGATTTAAGTGGGGGGAAGTTGACTGCACATCCCTGGGATGGGAAAGCTGTGACCGGGGATAATGTTGTCATGGATTGCTGGCTCAATTTGGCAGCCATGCCATATGACAGCTAAAAAATCCAGTATTCACTTTGTCCATATTAAAAGATTGGAGACGTTGCCTCTCATTGGGAGACCGTCAATTGACAAGCATTTATTAAGCGCCTACTGTGTGCCAGGCACTATGCTAAGTATTGGTAACAGAAATACAAACCTGTGATGGTGTCTGCCCTTAAGAGCTAGCATTCTACTGGGAATATAGAATATTGACATATAAGTAAATTCAGGAAATATAAAATAATTTCATAGCAAAGGATACTAACAATTCTGTTTCCTGAGGGAATTGGAAAAGATATTAAGGAGATGACATTTGGACTGAGGAACTAGGGTTTTGTGAACTACAAACACAATGCCAATGGAAGCTATTGTTGTTATTAGATTAAGATTTTTTTTATCTCTGTTGAGCATAAAAGCACTGGATGCTAAGGAGTTCAGAGGGCCCCAAGATATGGGAGATGAGAAAGCTCTGAATATCCATCTCGCTAAGCTTCCCACCTCTCCTTGGGACTAGTAAGGATGCTTCAGCAAACATGTATTCTCAACTCCCATTTCCATAGTTTACCATTAACTCAATGGCTGAGATAAATGGTATTAATATTATCATCTCAACTTATAGGCTCAAATGACCGGCCTAGACCTAGACAACAGCCTATGAATTTCAACTCAAGTCAATATTGACTCTAACTCTACTTCTCTTTCAGCCATAGCATATTGCCTCCCACAAGATCATATGCTTCCATGATGTCCAATCAGTTGCTTCGTAATGCTTCTGTATGTGACATCTGGTTCTGCTTAAAAGAAAGAACAGGTTACTGAAATAGAAATGACCAGAATTTTGGATTCAGAAAAATCCTCTGTATTAGAATTGATTGTTAATAAAGAAAAGAAGACAGATTGTATATAATCTGATATACATTAACTATGTTTTGTGAGAGGCAAATTTCAAAGTCTTCAGCGAAAGGATGAGTGATATTCTATATTGTAATATTATGATGTGAAATCAGCAAAAAGATGAGAGGTTTTCAGGAATAAAATTCTCAAAAATCTAAGCCAGAAAAAGAGGTATGTAATGGTGATCTCTTCTACACTGGAATGACCTGGGGTGAGGAGGATTTCACTAAAGAGAAAAACCATTTATTTTGGGAAGTCTGATAGTGGTCAAGGGAGAGCACCGTCGAGTTCATTATCTTTTATTTTTTAACTTTTTCTCGGATTCTAGGTTTGCCAAGTATTTTAAAATGGAGAATGGAAGTGAGTATCGGACACTCCTGAAGGCATTTGGCATCCGTTTTGATGTACTGGTATATGGAAATGTGAGTCCTCAAACCAGACCACGGTGGGAAGTGGAGGGAGGATGTCCAGGGAAGATGGGGAATGGGGATCACCAGAGAAGGAGACCAATGAACCTTTGGATAACTCAGTGCCCTTGGGATTCTTTCCCCCTTGGAATCTAAAGTCTCTTGGGTTCCATATAGCATTGTTCTGAAGAAAGGACATTTTATTCAATATCTCCTTGAGCTCACTCTGTCATATTGTGTCTTCAGGCTGGCAAGTTCAACATCATACCCACCATCATCAGCTCTGTGGCAGCCTTTACCTCAGTGGGAGTGGTGAGTTTGGACTCCTGTCACTTGAGTATTTCCCCAAGGTTCTATTTAGGGTGGGAAGAGAGGCTCCATGATGGCATTGTAGCAACACAACTAAGGCAAGTGTTCCTCTGCCCTCTGCTCACCTGGCTGTCTTATGATGGCATCTCATGTGACGGTCAACTCTGTTCCTTGGGTTGCCATGAAAATGAGTTTTGGGGTGGCCAAAGTAAATAGAAAGTTAGTATTTGGTAGAGGGCATGTCCCCCTTTTCCTTTCTTCTACCCATGTCTCTGTCTTTCCTTCTGCCCTTAAAATATAGAATATTAGAGTTAATGACATTTTATGTGACAGTCAACTTTGTTCACTGGTTTGCCATGAAAATGAGTTTTGGGATGGCCAAAGTAAATAGAAAGTTAGTATTTGGTAGAGGGCATGTCCCCATTTTCCTTTCTTCTACCCATGTCTTTGTCTTTCCTTCTGCCCTTAGATTATAGAATATTAGATTTAATGTTTAAAAGAATTGCACATATTTAACTTATATCCAATTGCTTACCATCTTGGGGAGGGGGGAGGTAAGGGAGTGTGGGAGAAAAATTTGGAACCTAGTCTTACAAAAATGAATGTTTGAAACTATCTCTACATGTATTATTTGAAAAAATTTTAAATAGAATGTTGGATTCAGAATCTGAAGGAAGTCTCTGGTACTTCATAGCTCTGTGACTTTTATGTCACCAAATCTCCATTTTTTTCATCTATAAAATAGGGATGCAAATAATTGCATACTCTGTCTCTTCAAGTTGCTGGGAAGAAAGCTATGTAGACCGGTCACTCCACGGAAATATGGGTTGTTACTAATTTTACGCTGATTAAGTAGAGTTCCGATGTGGCCTGTGCCCTCTGTTGCTTTCTGCCCTCCCCATCCCCTGTGTCTGCCCTTGCCCCTGCCTGTACCCGATCTAGTTCCTTGCCCACTAACTGTCTCTCCTCTCCAGGGCACAGTCCTCTGCGACATCATCCTCCTTAACTTCCTGAAGGGCGCAGACCAGTACAAAGCCAAGAAGTTCGAAGAGGTGAGGAGCCCAAGAGATGAAGGTGGGATATAAGGGAAGAGCCAGGGTAACGGAGCAGCAGCTGTGGAGAGTTTCTAGCTGCTCCTGGCGGAGCCACTCAGAGATACCGGCACCACAAGGTCAGGCTGAGAGAATTGGGGAACGGAGAGGTAGTAATTGCTGCCGGTACCCCGATAAGGGGACCTCCCTCCTCCATCATCTACAGGCAGAAATTAAAAATTCCAGAGACCCAAGACTTCTGGGTAGCGTTCCCAAAGCTGACCCCAATACTCTGGCTACCCAGATGAATATTTTAACAGAAGGGCAAGTCAAAGAGCCAGGGAGGAGCAGGAAAACTGCTTTCCTGGTGTCTCTCTGTTTCCTTGTGTTGGGAAAGTCTTGTGAGTTAGCTTGTGCTATAATTTGCCTGGAATTTTCAGCCCAGAAAACATGGATAATTGGGATTTTATTCCATAAACTCCGTGAGCTCCATCCTGGGCAGCCTTTTCCCTTCAGGAATGCCTGTGGAAAAGGCAATGTCCAGTCTTAGGACCCTAATAGGAAAAAGAGCTTCAGGGAGAGGAAAGGAAAGATGTAATTATGGCTGGATCGTGTCGGAATATTTATAACCCCACTGCTTATAAAGATATATAAACATATTATATTTATTCTATTCTATTATAAATACAAAAAGCCCACAGATCCTTGGGCTTGGATGGAAACTGTAGCAGATTGCTTTAGCTCCTGCCTTCTTCTCCTCCCATCTTATCCAGGTGAATGAGACCACCCTGCGATCGGCGACTTCTACCAACCCCATGTACCCCAGTGATCAGACCCTGGAGGGCAGAGAGGAAAAGCAATCCACAGACTCCGGAGCCTTCTCCATTGGTCACTAGGAGCCTCCAGTTAATCATTAATCTTATCCCCTAAATCTGTACCTCAGAACAGTGGATGTTCCACTGGGGAGGATGGGGAAAGGGGAACGGCAAGGACCCAGACCTGGTTCCCAGACCTCCCGGCGTGCCAATAGGCAATGCTTCCTCCTGCGGCTGCGTGCGTTCTCCCGGAGAGTTTGTCACTCCCCTCGCCAAGGCTTCTCCATCCTCCTCCTCCTCCCATGTCAGAGGCTGAAGTCTTCATCCCACTGCCCAAGAACTCTCTTGATCCTCCTATTGCATATTCGCTTGTGTAGAATTCTCTCTTTGATGTGACTGGGATGTTGTTTTCTGGGTATCCACACTAAATGTCATGAGTTCATCGTGGAAAGGAATAGATAATGAAAAAAGAAGAAAAACCGGTGCTCAAGGTGGACCCCTAGAACAACAAGGAGTTTGTCGATGTTTTCCCACCTTCTACTTTAGGTCATTCCCTTATTTAGGGAGCTTTAGTTCCTCCTTTTTGCCTCCAGGATAACATGCAAATTCCTTCCCAGCTTTATTTCAGATTATTCCCTTTTACATCTATCACAAGTATGGATGGATGAGGCTCTTGCCTCAACTTGTCTCCCACTTCTGGTCCTTCTAGGGCTCCATGTAGAACACACTCCCTGAGCATCTCACTATTTTTGCTCTTCCTTCAATGCTCATCTTACGGGACACCTCACCAGGAAGCCTCCCTTGATTCCCCTTTCCCCAGCACCGGTACTTTCTCTCCCCTCATATTATCTTGTATTTACTTAACCACATGCATGTTGCATCCCTCGGTAGAACGTGAGCTTCTCGAGGGCAAGGACTACATCATCTTTGCCTTCATATAGCCACTTTATAGCACAGTGACTCGCACATTAGAGCGACTCAATAAATGTTTGTTGCATTGAATTATCCAGCGCCTGCTTCTGATCTCCTTCCGGGTCCAAGCACGGAGGTCCTTGCTCTCAAAAACTAATTCCTTCTCAAATGTCCAGGAGCTGATGATTTTTTTTATTAAGGCAATTGGGGTTAAGGGACTTGGCCAGGGTCACACAGCTAGGAAGTTTAAGTGTCTGAGACCGGATTTGAACTCCTGACTTTAGGGCCGGTGCTTTATCCACTGCACCATCTTGGTGCTGATGATTTTTAAAGTGATCCCGTCCAAGACTCGTTAGGAGATTCTCGAATATGTTGAAAGTCTTCGATAGCTCGATAGAGTGATTTTTGAATGGCGAGTTTTTAGGGAGATAGCCTTGATGGGGAAGACATCATTAAAATCATTTATGTTTCAGGGCAATAAAAGGGAGGTAAGAGGCCACCTGATTCAGCCTGTACTTTACCCAGAACATATGTATAAAGATATCTAACCTATGTAAATCTCATTAAGTCATACAAAGCTTAAACCCTTGGAGGACGTTCTCCAAGGGAGGACATCATAACTGAGCTAAAGAGCCTCAGAGCTTAGGGGCGGCTCTGGCTGGGAATCTATGGGCATGGAGGACGCCTCCCTTCCAGTACCCCAAGGGAAAGCGTCTTCCTGGCCAGAATCTCCACCTTGAGCTGGGGCTTATGGGGGATGGCTGTATTCTCTCCCTCTCCTCCTGCCCAGAAAGAGCTCAAGCACTGACCTTGTAACATATTAGGCCATATTAGGCCTTGATCAATGCTCCCTGACCGGGCAGGTGGGAGGATAGATCCTGGCCTTTGAAAGGAACCGGGAGTAGAAGATAGCGGCTTTAGTTGTCCTGGGAAATCAGTTCCCAAATTGTCTATTCAGAGAAACTTCCTCATTTGGCCAGAAAAGTGGATGTTATCATTTCCTTACTTTTCCCTAGTTTCTCATCCCCTGAGACAGCAGTCAGTGTACACAGAATGCTAGTCTTTTATTCATAAAGATTTGAGTTCAAATTCTGCCTCAATTACTCCCTTGCTGTGTGATCCCAAGTAAGATATTTAATTTCTCTGAGCCTCAGTTTTTCATCTGTTAAATAGTGATATCACTGACGTCCCTGAACTTCTGGACAAAGCGAGGAAAATTCTATGAACATCTCAAATCGCCATATATATTATTTTCTAAGAACCCCACCGAGTTGATGATTAAAGGCAGGACGTGATGGAAACAGTGTTCAACAGGCAATTAGATGGCTTGAATTCAAATCCTGATTCTGCTGTGTGACCTTAGGCAAGTCACAGGTGTGATGAATAAAAAATTCCAAGAGATATAAGTTTCTGGGTAATTTAATTGTTTTATTCATAAGTCTAGCATATTATTAATAAAAATAAAAATTATTATTAATAAAAAGATGGTCATTGAGCCATCTCTCTTAGACCAAAGACAATCAAAGAGGTGGGCTCACAGTTTATATACCCTTCAACAAGTAAGTGTTTCTGAGGAGTGGCAATCAACCCTGGATAACACAATGAGAAGTTGGCTATAAATAAAAATAAGGAACTGAGAGTGACATCATGTGACCTTTGGGCAGACTATTTATACCCAGATCACCCCCAGTTTGGGGCAATCTATTCAAAGAATCATTAATAGAATTTTAATGTATTGATCTCTAAACTAGGAATGGGTTGAGCTACACCAAGCAGGCCTAGAGACAAGTTTTGAGGGAACAATAGTGGTTTCATTAAAGTAATTACACTTTCAAAGTGAGGAATGCAGGTTGCAAACCAATCTCCTGGGCGGGAGATCTCATCTGTTGCAGAAAAAACAGAGATTTTATACACAAATCCGAAGGGAGAAGGAAGGGAAAGGGGGGGTTGCAAAACAACCATTTCTAAGGTTTGAGCCATTTCCTAGAATAAGCCCCCATGAGGGGAAGATAATCTAGCAACCCTCGGGATATTTGAGATCTTAAGAGTCGTGACCACTGTCCCGGTGGCAAGGACCCAGAGTTCTGTAACAGGAACTCTTTTCTGTATCTTCGATTCGCTTCACTGATTGACAGGTACAGTACAGCACGGAAACGGAGCCATTGTCAGAATGATTGATAATTTCCAGCTGCATTGTGAGTTTCTGATTCCCATACCAGAAAAGGCAGCTCTGAGACATCTGAATTGTTAGTATATTCATTACCCATAACATATCAATTAATATGAGAATCATATTTCTCTTCACAGAGTGTATATCCCACTCAAACCTGAATAGAATATTAGGGTGGCTGTAGAGATAGAGCAGATCAGAAGTGTGTATATCTGTGTGTGAGAGACGGACAGACAGACCAACAGCAAGAAAATCCAATCTCATTATCAACAATGTCCTTCGAGAGAGTGAACTTATTTTTTTCTTCATTGAAGAACTCTTTTTTTATTTTTTAAATTTCTTCAACATTAACCCTTGTAAAACTTTGTGTTTCAATTCCCCCCCACACTTCTCCCACTCCCTCCCCTAGATGACAAGTAGTCCAATATATGTTAAACATGGTAGAGATATAGATGTTAAATCCAATATATGCATACATATTTATACAATTATCTTGTGGCATGAGAAAAATCACATCAAACCAGAAAAAAGTGAGAAAGAAAATAAAATGCAAGCAAATAACAACAGAAAAAGTGAAAATGCTGTGTTATTGCTCCACACTCAGTTCCCACAGTCCTCTCTTTCTGGGTATAGATGGCTCTCTTCATCACAAGATCATTGGAACTGGTCTGAATCATCTCATTGTTGAAGAGAGCCACTTCCATCAGAATTGATCATCATATAATCTTCTTGTTGCCATGTACAATGATCTCTTGGTTCTGCTCACTTCACTTAGCTCAAGTTCATCTAAGTCAAGAGAGTGAAGTTTTAAAAATCAGTATAGTAGAAGAAGGGAAGAACTCTTCATCTCCCCAAATTACTGGTTATGAATAATCATTTCTCTCACCACAATAAGTCTACCTTTGTCTTCACCAGCCCTGTAGTGTATGGGTATAGCAAAATCTTTCTGCCCAGGAGTATCAGCATTATTCTACAACTTGGCATCTTAAAGAGTTGCCTCCTGGCTCTAAGAGATTAAGTAATTTGCCCAGGATGTGTTAGAGGTGACCTTGAACCCAGGGTATTTTGATGCTCCTATCAGAGATTTTGAGATAAATGGAACTTTTTATTTTTTATTAATTTTTTAAAAATTATTATAGCTTTTTATTGACAGAACTACAAACACTACAAAGAGGGCTTCCACAAACATTTTTACACATCCAGGTCCCTTTCCCTTCTTTAATTAGATGGAACTTTTTAAAAAGCTATTCTCTCATTTTATAAGTGGTAAAATTGAGACCTCATTAGATTGACCAAATCGCCCATGGTCATACAAGTAGTAAATAACAAAGGTAGGATTTGAATCCAGATCCTCTCACTCAAGCTCAAGTACTATTCGGATTCTCCTCAAGTACTCAAATCCCTCAGGACTTTGGTTTCCCCATTTATAAGAGGAGAAGATGGGTTAAATGATCTCTAAGGTCACGTTTGGTCTTTATCCTAGGGAGAACAGCCTCCACTGCTGAGGTTGATTCCTCAGTTCCAACCAACCCCCAGCAGCCTCCTTGATCACTTCCAAAATGGTCCATAGAAGTATCCTGATCTAGTATTGGAGGTGGAGGGGATAGGACTAGTTTGAGCTGATACTTTTTGCCCTGGATTTGAAGAGATCAGATGATAAAGTGGAAAGAGCATTCACTCCGGAGTCAAAGGATCTGGATTCAGATCCCACCTCCTTTCCCATCTGCATTACTGTGGGCAAGCCCCAACCTCCCAGACTGCATTAAGTACAAAAGGAAGCGATGGACTGGATGACCTCTGAAGTCCCTTTCAGTTATAGATCTGGGATCTCGTGACCTTTCTCTACAAAAGCTTCCCTTTCTACATTTCTCCTCGGTCTTGGGAAGATGGAGTCCCCTTAATCTAGAAAAATATTCTCAGAGATAGCTTCCAAGATGCCATTATCAGTCTATTTGATAGTCGGCCAATTTCTGAAGAGTAGTCATGAGCTATTCTCTGGATGCCAGATCTTGGCAAAGTGTCCAGGGGTGAGAGGACATGTCAATTATCCCCCTATGCACCCCCCCTTATTTCTTACATTTTTTTTTATTAAAGCTTTTTATTTTCACCATTGATCTTTGCATAGCCTTGTGTTCCAAATTTTCCCTCCTTCCCCCTACCCCTTCCCCTAGATGGCAAGCAATCCATTAAATGTTATACATGTTAAAATATATGTTAAATTCAACATATGTAAACATATTTATACAATTATCTTGCTGCACAAGAAAAATCAGATCAAAAAGGAGAGAAAATGAATAAGCAAACAAAATGCATTGCTTTGGAAATTTTAAGGGACTATGTAAATATTGATTACTATCCCTGTCATATCATCTGTTTCCATATCAGGTGAACGGATCACATAATCCTGGCACTATCTCCCACACCTGGTTGTGAGGAGCAACCTTATCATTTTGCCCCAGTTATCATTTTGAAAAGTACCTGAGACTCTACATTGAAAATAAATAGTCGGTGTCTACTCACCTAGGCATCCATTCTTTCGGGAATGTAAAATAAATCTTTCCTGAATTCAAAAGAAAATGCAAGAAAGAAAATAAATAGTCATGGACTCTATAGTTTCTCCTAGAAAGACCAAAGTTTACTACAGAAGACTGACTTACTATAGAACTACTTCTATAGAAGTAGTTTACTATGGGAAAAGACTATTTACTACAGAAGATTCAACCCTAAGAAATGCTAAATAGCCTTGATAAGACACCTAGATTACCCTTTCTCCTCCACATAGGATGACAGCTAAATTGCTCAGGTGTTCCTTTTATTTGACTGTTCCAAAGAAGGAAGTAGTATTCCATGCTGGAAAAAGCATTAGATCTGGTGTTCTCCTATAATCCAAATTCTACTCTATCACTTGTATGATCTAGAATAAGTCCCTTCTCTTCCATTGCTTCTCAGTTGCTTTCTCTGAAAAAAAAAATTGAAGGATGTTGAATTAGGTGATCTTTAATATCCCTTTTAACGCTGAATTTTATGGCTCTAAGTAATTCATTTCAGATCTGTTCTAAGCAGAGGTAGAAGTGGAGAGGCACAAAAACTGAATAGAATTGTTTCTTGACACAATAAAAAACAGATAATGGGCACTGGCCCATGACAAGAAGTCCTAACCAACCACTACTATAAGGAGAGAGCAGAATGAAGATAATCTGCCAGCCTTAATCTTGAAAGAGTCACAAGATGTCAATATGTCAGAGCTGGAAAGACTGTCTGAACATAGAAGGTTAGGCTGAAATGGACCCTAAAAACCATCAAGCCCAAGCCTTTCATTTTACAATGAGAAAATAGCCACTAAGAAAATACATTGTCCCAATTCTATCACTCCAAAATTGGGATGACGAGAAGAGCTCGTGATATCCTCCTCCACAATTGGTAAAGGAAGATAGAAATTATTCCAGTTTCCATATAAAGAACTCTTGTAATGTCACTGAGATGGGGACTCTCTCCCCCCCCCTTTCAACTTTGGAATCAAGGCAATGGACTCTCAAGAAGCTCAAGTGGAGCTAGAGACATCATTATAGGACTTTCTTGATGTCATTTCCACCCTCCATGTTCTCGACATAGTTGCATAGTGGCCCCAATAGTGGCTGACCTGTTTCTCAGTATGAAAAATTCCAGCTGTTCCTATCAATCCAATTATTGAACAAATACTATAGACAAGATGGGAAAAGGCAGGTCAAAGTGGGGGAGATTGATAAGCTCTAAAACATCCCAGCCAAGGAAAACAAAACATGAAATCTTAGATATGAGAACAGCATGAAAGGCTCCTCTTGTCCAACTATCTCAACTCACACAAAAGTAAATTAAGACATAATAGGGGCAGCTACATGGCGCAGTGGATAGAGCACCAGCCCTGGATTCAGGAGGACCTGAGTTCAAATCTGATCTCAGACACTTTTGACACTTTCTAGCTGTGTGACCCTGGGCAAGTCACTTAACCCTAATTGCCTCAGCATAAAAAAAAAAAAAAAAAGACATAATGATACAAAATTAGGAAGGACTAGGGCTTGAACTTAGATCCATCACTGATTCACAAAATAATGTGTATTATATTCTACTGGTATACTTTCCTTAGAAAAAGCTGATAATACCCTGTGATTTTCATGTACTATTTTATAAGCTCACGTCTCCATGTACTGAGGATGTTAAATAGATGTCAAGTTTATTAGGAGCATTTCTCTGGGAGTTGGACATCAATTATATTCTGATTCACAGGAATCCTTTACCAAATTCTGTTTCTCAAAAAAATTGTGACAGTATGTGAGGGTGGATATATATTACCAGGGATTCTGCACAGAATCTCCACAGTTGAAGAGTCTGGGATAAATTGGGGGGATTCATCAGTTCTCCTTTAAGAAGGTCCAGGGAAGAAATAATCATGCACATATTTGACGTCTTTTATTACCCAGCCAGTGGTGTAAGTTTCAATCCAAACCCAACTTTGGTTGAGTCCTTTAACTAAGTCCTGGAGCTTGTAGTTGAAGTTGGTATTGTGGCTTGCTCCTGTAGTTCTTCTGGCAGAATCTCTGAGAAACTATAGAGAAAAAAGGCAGAAATGGATACAAGGAAATGATGATAGAAGAGAAGCTCATTCAAAGTGAATCTCAGAGACTCCGATTTCAGTCCAACTTCCAAGAATTGGCCCCAAAGAAATTCCAATGACAGGTAAAATAAAATAAATTTCCCCTCTATCCTACATTAAACTCCATGATAGTCAAAAAAGATCCATATCTTCTAAGTACTTATTCTCCCAATTTCTCTATTCCTATGACCTCCACCCCATTCTAGCTCCCACTCACCTGTGTTTCTGCAAACACACCTTTGATTCCACAATCTGGACAAGAGTCCATTTCCTCTAGTATCTCTAGCTTAATAGCCTCGTTTCCTGAAACAAAGACAAAGAGCACAATCAGTTTGGCCATAATCTTTCTTTGCCTCCGTGCAAGTACCATGGATAGCTTCTTCAGGAAGGTTAATGATCTTAAAGCATATTTCAGAAGTCATTTCTTTTCGGTTGGAGGTAGAGACTGTCACAGATTTCAGTACAAGGATATGGTATCCAGCAGGATGAGTACAGAGAGGACTGGTGAGACTTATATGATCTGATGCTAAGTGAAATGAGCAGAACCAGGAGATCATTATATACCTCAACAACGATACTGTTTGAGGATGTATTCTGATGGAAGTGGATTTCTTCGACAAAAAGAAGATGTAACTCAGTTTCAGCTGATCAAGGATGGACAGAAGCAGCTACACTCAAAGAAAGAACACTGGGAAATGTAAACTGCTTGCATTTTTGTTTTTCTTCCCGGGTTATTTATACCTTCTGAATTCAATTCTCCCTGTGCAACAAGAAAACTGTTCGGTTCTGCACACATATATTGTATCTAGGATATGCTGTAACCTATTCAACATGTAAAGGACTGCTTGCCATCTGGGGGAGGGGGTGGAGGGAAGGAGGGGGAAAATCGGAATAGAAGTGAATGCAAGGGATAATGTTGTAAGAAAAGTACCCTGGCATGGGTTCTGTCAATAAAAAGTTATTTAAAAAAAAAAAAAAACAAGGATATAGTATCTACAGGGCCATAATGGGGAGGAATAGATAGAGGGGAAAGTTGCTGAAAGTCATAAGAAAAGCATCAGACTCACTATCCCAATATTTAGAATTTATTTCTTTAAGAAGAACCCACAATCTCCAATAGAAAGTTAATGGAACATAGTAGAGATGAATAAAGACCATGTTTCTCTAGTTCTCTACAGAGGTTTCCAACAAAAACAAAAACATTGGTAGTGCTTATATGATTATGTCCATTTTGTGGAACAGAAAACCAAGGTTCAGCAAGGGAAAGTGACTTTAGAATTGGAAGGAACCTTTCAGATTATTTTAACTAACTCTCTCCTTTTATAGCTAAGAAAAAAATAAAGGAAATTAAGTGACTTGCCCAAGATCACACAAGTTTGGCAACTCCAAAATTTTAACTTAAGACTTTTGACTCCAAATACAACCCTCCATGGCACTACACTGAGTTCCTAGAATGAGGAATTGTAGACAAAGCTAAAAAACATCTTGGCCAATGATTTCATTGGCCCAAGTAAATGGTTTAGAGGCAGATCCCAGACCTTCCATGAAATATATAAAATCTTATTTGCATTCTACCCCATAACCAAATTTAATTAGAGCAATCAACAAAATGAATCAACAAGAAACGAGGATGGGCTAAGAAAATAGGGGGAGAAAATTGAAAATTTTACTCAAATGAAGAGAGAAAACTGTCTCCAACAGGACAAGTGACATAAATAGGGCAAGTTTTATCTCTGCTGAAGTGTGGACCCACTTTTCCCTCAATTTGGAACTTCTCCCAAGGACCCTAGATGGAAGAAGGAATTATCTCTGCTAATGAATATACTGGCCTGAGAAAAATGGTCATGGGAATGAGAAAAAGGAAGAGTAAATATATAGCACTTCAGTGTGGAGGGAGCACAATCTTAATTTACTTTATAAAGGCCCCTTTTCAGAAGCATGCATCCCTATCTTAGATCTGCTGAAACTTCCTGAATTGAATGGAACGCACTACTCTGATCCAAATTCTCTTCCCGGTTGAATAATCCAGGGAATGAAGAAACAAATTGTTTCCAACCTGTGGGGTAAGCAGGGAGTCAGAGCAATTATAGATCTGAAGATAAATTGAGCATCTATCCAAAGTCTCTTGTTTCAACTAGCCAAGGGTCTTGGATCTTGCTACTTTTTCAAGGGGCCTCCCCGGAGATGTGGACTCAATCTCTCAGAGCCTCAGATGACTGGGCAATAAACAATAATTAAACAATTAGATCAGGATTTTAGAGGAAGTGGCCAGGATGGGGAAGATGTTATTGTCCCAAGTCTGAGGAAAGATAAACTACTAATTGGCAGAGTTCCTCATTAATCTCTGAGAGGAGAACATCCCTCCTATGTTGCTCGACGAAGCAGTTATTGGAGCCAGTCGTGAATCTGTTGTGGAACTGCTTTGATCTGAGACCCCTCATCCTTGGAAAGCAGCAGTTCCTTTGGGGTTCTAAGCCAGGGAAAGATGGAAATGCTTCCGGTTTAAGGAAGTTATGATTCAGATGAAATCAGAGTTATGACAATATTACTGGTCTCTAAGGAAAATTTTAGGTCACAGGGATCAAGAGAAAGTTTTGAAGTAAGAAGGAAAATCCTTACAAGAGCCATGTTAGGATTAGAAAATGAATCAATTGATCTAGGTCTGAGAGGATGCCTTTTAAGTTTTTCTTCATTGATTGGGATGAGTATGTGTCAATCACCCACACTCTCTCAAAGGCTCTATAGAGAGCAAGAGCACAGAGTCACATAATGGCTGGCTGGACTTAGAGTGACAATGACTATAGTCAGATGTTTTTATACTAAATGTGAAAATCTATATCGAACTGGAACCCCAGACCTTGGTCTCACAAGCAGGAGGCCTCAGGATCTTGGGGTGGCTTAAAATAGGAGCACTGATTTTTAATCTCTGCTTGGTCTGAAAGAGGATATAGGTAGGGATAACTCTGTCCCATGCCTCCAAGAAAAAGACCTTTTTAGCCTGAGGCTCAAGATCTTTCTTCCTAGCAGGGAATGGTGTGTGTGTGTGTGTGTGTGTGTGTGTGTGTGTGTGTGTGAGAGAGAGAGAGAGAGAGACAGAGACAGAGACAAAGAGAAAGAGAGAGAGAGAGACAGAAAGAGACAGAGAGACAGAGAGAGAGAGAGAAGAGACAGAGAGACAGAGACAGAGACAGAAAGACAGAGAGAAAGAGAAAGAGAGAGACAGAGAGAGACAGAGAGAGAGAGAGAGAGACAGAGAGACACAGAGAGAGACAGAGAGACAGAGACAGAGAGAGAGAGAGACAGACAGAGAGAGAGACAGAAAGAGAGAGAGAGAATACTAAAACTAGGCTATTAGTTACTGAGATTGGCCAATAGCCCCTGAGTGTAAGATAAAAGCTCAGTGGTGAAAGCCAAAGTCTCTTATCAGGTTCTGGGGAAATAATGGCAGACAGTCAGTCACCCTGTGATATCGGTTTTTAACTGTCCACTGTCTCATGTTCAGCTACTTCTCCATTTGTACGAGAAACCTGATCAACTGCACCCACTTTGACAGTGGGACTGGCTCAGGTATAAGGAAAGCAAAAATTCCACTTAGAGATGGAAGAGTGGGAATCACAGAACAGAAGAAAGCAGAGGGAAGCTGGGGAGGCTTATTTATGAGTATTAGATATGAACAAAGATGAGAGGAAAGAAAAGGGATTCGAGAATAAAAGGGAGAAAAGTAGATGGAAAAGAAAAAGATGCTGATGAGAGAAGAATGGACAGAAGTAAAAAGAGAGGGGGGAATACATTTAAAACATTCTCATTGAGGAGCCATCCATTATTCCCATATGGAGTTTGCCAAGTCTTTGTGTTCAGTTTCAGAGACAACTTTCCACCTCCTGCATATCCTCACCTCCTTGCACCCTAATCCACCATCCAAATAAGTCTGTTCTTCAGTGCCAGATCCTGGCAGAGGCACAACTCCCTCCTCACTCAAACTCTTGCACAAAAAGAGAGAGAGAGCAGTGTGGTGGGCTAAAGAACAAAGGATTAGATGCTTTAAGGGGCTCTTTAATAAACCTTCTGGTCCTTCTAAATCAAAACTTCCTTGAAAAACTTTTGTGGTGACATCAGCATCATCACTGACCACAGGTCCTGCCTGAGAGCCGTTTGCTTCTGTCTGCATGTACCCAAGCCCCTGGCCCAGAACTAAATGCTTGCTGGTTGATTGATCTGCATATGATGGATAGACAGGAACTCAAGGACATTTCTCTCGGCCCTACAGAGATAATAGACAAGACACTACTGTCAATTACAAGGAAATTTCTCAGTTTATAACCTGACCTTGCAAGAGGGTATCTTGGAAAACTCATTGAATTGCAATGAAAAGATCTCCATAATGTGGCTCTTTTCAACAATGAGATGATTCAGGCCAGTTCCAATGATCCTGTGATGAAGAGAGCCATCTGCATCCAGAGGGAACTGAGGCTGGATCACAACACAGCATGCTCACTCTTTTTGTTGTTGTTTGTCTGCATTTTATTTTCTTTCTCATTTTTTCCTTTTTGATCTGATTTTTCTTGTACAGCAAGATAATTGTATAAATAGGCAAGCATATATTGGATTTGACATATATTTTTAACATGTGTAACATATATTGGATTACTTGTCTTCTAGGGGAGAGGGAGAAATTTGGTTTTGCAAGGGTCAATGTTGAAAAATTATCCATGCATATGTTTTGAAAATAAAAAGTTTTAATTAAAAAAAACCAGATCTTTATAAATTCAGGCAAGCCACTTTCCTTCGGAAACCCAGGTTTTTCCTGCTCTCAGATGTGATTAATAATGATTTGCAGTAATTAATAATCCTTGCAGTACTTACTCCATAATGCAGCTGGGAGGGAGGTGCCTTATAATGTTTTAGAAATATAAGTTGTTAAAATTGCATCAGCAACACCTTCTGCATTGACATAAAGAGAAGAAACCTCTAAAAAGTGATCCCAATGGTTTCCCTAAGTCCACTCTGCCCACAGAGTGCCCTCTCTCTCTTAGAATCAGCTGAGCAGAAGACTATTACTATTAGATCATATTTTATTATGTGAATTTGCTTTACCTACTTATAAAAAATGCAAAATTCTTTTTCTCTATATTTTCTTAGTTGGTCATCATAAGCCTGTGCTAGGCAGGGCAACTATGATTATTCACATTCAACAAATGAAGAAACAGCCTCAGGGAAGTGAAGGGACTGACTCAAGATCACACAGTTGGTGAATGGAAGACCAGCTACTTTAATCCAGACGCCCAGCTTCCAAATCCATGCTTCCCTTTTCACCAAACCACTCTCATCCTTGAGATCCAATTGTCTTTAGTGACTCCTGAAATTTCCATATCTTATCCCATCCTTCCTTTATACGATTGGGAAGGTATGAGGAGGGATAAATCAAAGAGATCCAGACAGCTGGTGTCAGAAAGATTGACAGGAATGTCAAGATACTTGTTTCTGGATTCAGAGAACCTTGTCTGTGTGCCTTCCTACATTCATCAAATCAGATCCTCCTTGGACCTCAATGCCCTCTTGGACAAAATAAAGGTTGTGAACTAGAAGATGTGAAGGTCCTTTTAACTTTAAATCGATGGTTATGATACTTTCCATTCCTTTCTTTCTTTGGGTCTCAGTTTTCTTATTTATAAATAAATGAGTTGAACCAGGTCTTAATCTAGCCAACTTCCATCATGTCGTGGAGTCTAGGAATTGGGATGAAGGGGAGAAATGTATCTTTTTGCTAGTCTCTAAATGAAATTTATCATTTCCTTCAAATATTTAAAAATCTAATAAAATAATAAATAATACAATGATAAACATTTTTAAATTATATTTTGAATAAAGGTCCCATAGGGTTTCACCAGATTATCAAGGTGTTCCATGACCCCAAAAAGGTTATTGACCCCTGGATTAGATGAACTGAAGCTTCTTCCTTTTCAAATATCATAGGTGCTTAGGATTATTCCAGGACCCTAAGGCCCATAGGCCATATTACAAATTTTAAGGTTCTTTCCATCTCTGACCTTTAGATTTCTGCTAGAAACAAGGTATATGAAATCAAGGAACCAAGAGAGTTGTTCATTTTAACTCTAAATTTGCATTTATCACTGGCTGTCCTACCTGCACTCTCCTTTCCTCCTTAAAAAGTGGCCCCTTATAGACCCTTTCTCAGTATGTGCATGTCAGTATCGGGGCCCCTTCTCAATGTGAAGAGGTGCAAAGAGAGCAAAGAAAGGAGCCCATTTCTTATTTCAAGAACTCTGGTTTATTGCAAATGAAGAACTGGAATCTCAGGAAGGGGAAGATAGGGAACTGACAGAACAGAGTCTGCAGAGGATTCTCTGTGGAAGTCATTGGAAACTCCATACATTAACCTGGTTCAGGCAAAGCAGGCAAAGGGCAGCTTCCGCCAACATTTAACTCTTCGCCAAGTGCCATCTGTAAAGAAAATAGGAGGCCTTCAAGGCTCCATACTCCTCCTCCTCCTTTCTCTCTCTCCTTCTGCTCTCTTCACTTTAACCTCCCTTCAAAGAGCTTTACTGTCCCATGAACTACCTTTTCATCACAAAGGATTCAAAGTAGCCCAAAGGTCTCTCCCCCAATGGGATCCATAGAATTGAGGTTCCCAATAATAAGTTCTCTCAAGGGACATCTTTAATCTCCGAAGACTACCCACCACCGGTGATTTTTCAGCTATCCTGTGCTTTGGCCTTAGGTCCTAGGACTGTGGTTTTAGGGTGCAAAAGCCAAAGAGTACAAAATGGAGAATCTTCCCCCCTCCCCATTACCTTTTACCAACCACATCCCTCCACTGATTGATTCTATCCCCTACTTACCTGTGACGCACAAGGCCACACATCTTCCCCCAAATATTTTAGGCTGGCCAGGTGCCCAATTAGTAAAATCCCACTTGCTTCCATCAACCCAGGAGAAACATTTCTTGAAACCCTAGATGGAAAATGTATGAGACAAGAGAAAGTCCACACAGTGCCATTCTCCCTAGGCACCGAAGGCACCGGGAGTGGGCTAACAGTATATCCCTACTAAAGTCAGATTCACTGCCAGCCAGAATGGATATGGACTGGGTAAGCAAGACAAACAGGCAAAGTTCTGGACAGATCTATAGGCAGTACTTCTGTTGGAGATAAATAACCTAATACATAATCTCAGAGCATCCACAAGGTTCCTAGCCCAACTCTGATTCTCCATGACATATCAAGGAGACAGTATCACCAGTTGTATCCCAAAAGCCACCCATCCTAGAATGAGATTAAGAAGTTAACATGGCCCCTAAATGGAGATCCAAGAAAGAAATACCCATAACAGATGCCATATTCTTGTCACTTACCAAACCAGTGACACGGGCTCCAATCCAAACTTGACCCTGTTGGACTCCCTGAGATGTTCTATGGATCAGATCATTGAAGGTCAAGTTGTGGATGGAAACCAGTGAGCTACTACAGGTTCTCTGGCAGATTTTCTGAAATATAATATATATATGAAGATATAAAAGAGCAGGTGAGAATGAGAATAAATGGAACCATCTCTCCACATTATAGGCATTATAACTCTTGTAAAAAGTTGTTGTAAAGCTCTTTAGGGTTCACATCATGTTTGTCATAAATCTTGTACGACATTCTCCCAACTTACCCATACAGAGGAACGACATCATCCTTTTAAAAATACTTCAAAAGTTAAAGAATACTTTCCTCTCAATAGTGCCATGCAATCAGTTGTGTCAATACCATAGTTCTTCTTGTGTAAATGGGGGGGGGGGAGAGAGGGGACTCCAAGGGAACTGACAGCTACCAATCAATAAAGACTAGTAAATTTGATTCAATGCAATCTAAGCAAGTCAATCCAACAGAGTTCCTTAAGCTACAGTTTACAAGGCAAGACCTAGGTCTTTGGGTCTCTATCTAATTTGTTTTCTGTTATATTCTATCAAATCAAGTTAAGGCAACTTGACTCTTGTCATTTCCACAATGAATAATTTGGTGGATTGTCATGAAATGGGATTCAGGAAGTCTTTATTTCACTCCTTGCTCTGTCATTACATAGCTATCTGACATTGGGCAAACACAAATAGTTCTGGATTTCAATTTCCCTATCTGTAAAATTAAATTAGGCACTTACAGTAGATTATACCTATAATTCCTTTCAACTTTAACATTTCATTATTTATATTCCAGGATGCCTTTCAAGTTCTAGTAGTATATATTTTAAAGTCTTTTCTATCTTTGATATTCTATATCAGTTAGTATCTATTGATTCTTTGTAAGTCACTTAAACTCTTTGTTTCCTCATAAGTGAAGTGGTGAGTCTGGACTAGATGATTTCTAAGGTCAACTCAATATACTTTCTTTTTAAAAATCTTGTGTGCAGGGAGGTAGCTAGGTGGCACAGTGATTAGAGCACCAGTCTTGAAGTCAGGAGGACCTGAGTTCAAATCTGGTCTCTGACACTTAATACATACTAGCTGTGTGGCCCTGGACAAGTCACTTAACCCCAATTGCCTCAGCAAAAAAAAAAAAATCTTATGTGCAAAATGATAAAAAAAAAAATACAGAAAAAGAACAAACACAAAAAGAAAAAAAAGTGTCATGTGTCCAGCAGAACATCATGGAATATTCAAAATATGTAACAAAAATTTTTCATTTCAAGAAAGTATATATAATAAAAGAAGTATTCATAACTGTCCATCTTTGCTTTCTTATAGGTTTTCTTTTGTTCTCTGCTGCGTACTTCTTACTTTATTCTTTTCCCCCTTTCTTCTCTCCATCTCTTTCTCAACGTATTTTCGATCTCTGACAGTCTTCAGAGGTTCTATAGTCTCTTCTAACTCTAAAAAAAAAGTCTAATATATTTTATAGATCTGATGTTCTGTCGTCCAAAGTTTTATTCTTCTATTTAATGGGCTATTGAGGTCTTTCAATGAGACATCTTCATTTTGACAAATCTAACCCTTTGTGTTTCCTTGCTTCTGATAATAGTCCCAGTCCTGTACTTCACTCAATATACTCCTATCAACACCTTCTTTCCTGCCTCCTTACTCTTGACCCATCTTCTGTTTTATGGGGTCTTTCCCAATGGGAAATTACCTAACAAGGAAGGGGGAGTCCCATATATCCCAAAACTTTCTCATAAAATTAATTTTTCCTTATACTCTTCTCCAATGATTAATATTTTTACTTACTTGAGCTTTCTTAAAGGACGCTGGTTCTCTGATTAGCTTAAAGCGGGAATTACGGCACCTGGGAGAGCCTGTCAAATTATCAATGTTCCCTTCCTTGAGAGACATATTATCATTTTCCTTAGTAGCTGGGACTGGGACTAAGTCTGTGGCCTCTTTTTCCTCATGTCGGGCGTCATCTTCTCCAGAGGCCAGGATCTCCTCTTTATCTGGTATCTCTTGTTCTTGATTCAGTGTCTTTTCTTCTTCTATCTCGAAAGCCTTATTCTCTGGAATGAAGAAAAAAGAACTGAGCAAAATTGTCCCTTTTCTTTTCATTGATTTCTCTCAGGAAACCATGGACAGCTCCTAACTCTTCAAGATTTAGTATGTCTAATAAAATTGAACCCTATCTAGTTAATAGAGAGCTCCCCTTTTGTGTTGGAGGAAACTATCCCAACTTATAGCATATGTGAATGGATATATCTTTCCTGACTTTAGGATTTCAGAAGGAAGACACAGAAGAACTGAGAGTCTCATTAAAAGACTAAAAATGTTCTGGGCCTTTTCCCCTCCCCCCCCAAAATATGATGAATCTGTCCTTTAGAAAAGAGCCCAGAGTTCCTGACAGAAAACTAAAATCTGAGCTGAATAATAGCTCTTCATAGTAGCTCTTCATAGGTTATAAAGTGTTTCCTCACAACAATCCTATGAGGCAGGTATTGTCAATACAGTTATTATGGATAAGGAAACTAAGGCCGAGGAAAGGGCTGTGACTTGCCTATAGTCATGAAGATAAATGGCAGACCCAGAGTTAGATTCCAAGTTTTTTTTTCACTCCCAACACAATGCCATTAGGTACCCACCTTGTTGATCTGATAAGTCTGGCAAAAGGACAAGGTGAAGATCTAGGCTTGAGCCCATATGGAATAGGAAAGAAGAGGAAAACAAAATAATGGAAGAATGAGGTATAAGGAACTTACTCAAATGAAAGGAGGAGGCTGTCCTTAACAGGACGAATGAGAGGATCAGACAGAACTTCATCTCTTCTCAATCCCTGGAGCACAACCTGTGTCCTTTTCTATCTAAGGCTTCTCCAAAAATCCTTATAAAGAATAAAGAACTTTACACAATGAATAAATAAACTCTGAGCTTTGCAACATGGCCACAAAAAGAGAAGGGAAAAAATAATGAAAAGGGAGGGCATTTTTAAATTTGCTTGAATAGATATTCCCTTTTCCAGAATTCATCCTGCCCCTCCCAGTACCTCCAGGTTCTGAGACCTTCATCAATGGAATGAAAGAGAAGCATTGCTCTGCTCCTAATTCACTTCCCAATAAAATGAGCTGAAAGTAGGGAAGCAATGTCGTTCCACTCCAGGGTGAGTGAGATCATAGTGGTCATTTCAGCCCTGGAGACATCCTCATAGGACTTTTCCCAAATCTCTTATCTCAGGCTAGTCCAACGGTCCCTCATCCTTCTACTGCAAGGGAAATATTTACCTTCTTGGGAATCTGGGACCCCAACTCTCAAGAGATTTGAACAATTGAGCTCCATGGACAGTCCTTATATCAGAACTTTGGAGGAAGTGACCAATGGGGAAAGAGTTGTTGCCCCAGACATGAGGAAGGATGAGTTGATAACCAGCAGAGTTCCTCATTCCCTTTTTAAGGAAGCTTTTCCTCTTCAACCGCCCTTGAAGACTAATGGAGTCAGTCCTCGGTCTGTCTTAGTGATGGCTTGCCATTAGCACCAACATAATGTGGGAACACCATATCCCTCTGTCCCATGGAAGGATGAGTGATCTTGAAAGAGAAGTGGAGAAGTTAGATTCAGGTGTTAGAGAAGTTTGCACAGTCAGGTATAGGAAGTATATTATTGCTAACTCTTCAGAACTAATTTAGGAACATAAATTAAAAATAATGAGGGCGTGCAATGATCAGTAGTGCTTCCAAAAGACCAATGATGAAGCATGCTTCCTCTCTCTTGTCAGATATTTCAGTGAGAGATTAGAATCACAGAATTTTGAGACATGGATCATGTCTGAATTAGTTTTGCTTAATTATTCTTTTTTGTTCAAAGGAAGGTTTTTTAAGATTGAGTGGAAGAGTTGGGTTGGGGAGTATATAAATGACAACAGTTATATGAAAGAACAGAAAGGAAGATACAATAATGAATTTTAAATACTTAGAAGAGTATTCTAGTGTTTAGCACAATCCCTGGAACAAATCAGGTGCTTAATAAATGTTGATTGATTGATTGAAGGAAGTACAGGAGTACAGATGGGCAATTTTGTCATGTTAAATTTAACATACATTTTAAAAACTACTCAAGAGAACTTCAAGTTTCAGATCTAAGATTCTTTTTCTGATCTTTACATAGTAAAATATTAATGTTTGTTGATGTTTGCTAAATTTATAACAAAAATCGAATTGGTTAGGATGATGCTTAAAAAAAAAAAAGGAATGAGTCCATGAATGGCAATTTCTATCAGTCAGTAAGATGACTCAACTGAATCACTCTTAGAAAGGTTGTTCTCTGAATTGATTCCCCACTAGCTGGACCGAGTGTTTCTTAATTATTTACACTCTCTCCAATTTTCCTATTGAGCAATGGCACAGAGCCGCTGGCCATAGGAACTGTTAAGAGATGTTTCATGTGCAAAGTATGCAAGTTCATATAAGTTCAAAACCTCAGGCCTTCAATCCATTAGCAAGAGGCTCTTTTCAATCAGCTTCACAAGTGTGAAGTATGCTGGTGTGTTTTGTGTTAGAGGAACTGCTTTGGAATCCGTGACTGGCTTCCAAGAGAAACCAAGAATACTTCTATCTAATGACCCAAAGAAAAAATATCCTTTAAAAAAGAGAGAACTACGGAGACTGCATAGGAATAAAAACATAGTATTTTCACCATTTTTTGTTTGTTTATTTTTTTCTGTCTTGTGTTTTTTTCCCTTTTGGTCTGATTTTTCTTGCACAACATGATAAATATGGAAATATTTTTTCAAGAATTGCATAAATTTGATTTATGTCAGATTGCTTGCTGTCTTGGATGGGGGAACATAAGAGAGGGAGGGGAAAAATTTGGAACACTAAATCTTCAAAAATGAATGTTGAAAATTATCTTTATATGTATTTGAAAAAATAAGAAATAAAATACTATTAAACTTTTAAAAAAATTATTCATGATTCTCAGACTCAGCATCCCCATCTCATCCTGAAAAGGTCTCAAGTCCTGACCGTGACTAACAGTTTTCACCTACAATTCAAGCTATAAAAGAAAAGATCTCACTGATGAGAGTCAAGGTTCTTTTTTGTGATCATGGCCGTGACCGTTCCCTGAGCCTAGAACTATTCAGCATTGTTTTGTGAGGCTGAACTGATGGAATGGATTCTCATTTGCTAGAAGCCCGGTGCCCTGGAAAGGCAGCAGACCCTCACAAAGCTCTACTGGCTTGGAAAATACCACTGACCTGTTATGAAAGCACTACTGAAATGATACCAGAACCCACTTCTTTTTTTTTTTTTAAACAGACCTAGGATTTCATCAGTTTAAGGGGCTCCTGGTAAGGACCTTTCTCTTTCACTGTAGATCAGCATCTTTTTTGCAACTTTCTTGGGACACTAAGAGATTGGATGACTTGCTGAAGGTCATGGCGTCCAGAATGTGTCATTGGAGGTTCTTGAATCTAGGTCTTCTTGTTACCAATTTCATCCAGCCACAATGTAGCACTAACTCTCAGGACCCATTACAGGAGGCAGTAGCCAAACTATTATCTGAGAATTAATGCCAGCTGTAAGTCTCTTTATTGCTCTTTGGATAATGTTCTACTTTTGTAGATATATTGGATTAAATATTGAATTTGGCAACAGAAAGTCCTGGGTTTAATTCATTCCCCTAATAATTTTTTTCTTCACTGATAACTAAGTTTCTCACCCCCAAGCAATGAGACTCAAATAGTATATATATAATGTAAAACAATAAACTTTCAAGCTCTAAATTATTATCTGAAAATTACAAAGGAGTAGATCTTCTTTTATAATTTGACCTGATTATATGGGAAGCTATTTTTAAAGTTAAAAAAAAGTTTGGAGGCAGAAGGTTCCATTCCAGGGGTCTTCAAACTACGGCCTCCGGGTCAGTTGTGGCAGCTGAGGACGAGTATCCCCCTCACCCAGGGCTATGAAATCTCTTTATTTAAAGGCCCACAAAACAAAGGTTTTGTTTTTACTATAGTCCTGCCCTCCAACAGTCTGAGGGACAGTGAACTGGCCCCCTATTTTAAAAGTTTGAGAACTCCTGTTCCATTCTATCACTCTCTCTCGCCAGCTGTGTGATATCAAGCTAATCCATTCACCTTAGTCTTCATTTCTGATTCTGTAAATGAAAATTATCAGAGGTGCTTTTTCACGAACCTGTCTTTCTCATTCTCTCAAAACTTAATGGGCCATTGCTCTAGAGCCTCAACTGAAACCTTGACCTCAGGCTTAGCTTTTAGTTTCCCGCTTTAAATTGGTTTTATGACTGCCATCTAAAGTATAAAAGTCTCACAGAAATATCACCAGTGGGGTAATCAATTCCTTAGAGAAGTGACCTGATGGAAAACACCCTAATTGTTTGACCATGTAATCTTTGGCTTTTCATAGTTCTTGCCTCTCCATCTGAGGTCATTTGATCCTCATTATGCCCCTGGAAGAAGGTTGGGAAGATAGGTATACATTTTTCATTCACTCATTGAATTTTGTGCGCAAAACTTTAAGCCTGCTTGTAATATATTATTCTGATCATTTAATAGATGAAAAAGTAGAATTCTTTCATTCTCTGGATAGATACACTGTTCACTCCCATCCCCTAAATAGATTCATTAAGGAAGTAACTCTGTATATGTGCATTCTTATCCTTAGCAAATCTAGAGGTCTGCCACCATCTTTGAGCTACCATCTTTAGAAAGAGGGAATGGGCCCTTATTCTTATTACTAATATAACAATACTAAATAGCAGAAGGAAAATGAGATTCATTGCCTTTGTCAATCTACATCATGCTTTCAAGGAGCCCAGACTCCTCCCTGAAAATAATAATCTTTTTAATAATGATATTCCCCAAGTGATGCTGAATGGCGTGGAGAAATAGAATTCCACAGCCTGTTAAAAACAAAAGTAAAACCTTATCCAAAGAGCAATAGAGAGACTTAGAGCTGGCGTGAGCAGGCTGTAACAAGATTTACATCAGAGATTTCAGTGTGAAACTTGCCGTCAGAGAGCTATATGATCAGCCAAAAAGACAGGCCGATTATATAACCCAAAACAAGATTTACTTGGCCATTTTGTGTGCTCCATTGACATCCACCCAGTGTCAATGGAACTCAGTAAAGGGCAGGACCCCAGCCTGCTGTGTGGATGTCCACATGACATTTATAGCATGACATGGCCAATACTGAATTAAAAGATATGGTTCCATCTCAATCTGTACTATTTCAGCAAGTCTCTGCCCCAATGAAATCACTATTTTTAATAGTATTTTATTTTTTATTTTTCCAAATATATGTAAAGATAG
This sequence comes from Antechinus flavipes, assembly GCF_016432865.1. Lineage (NCBI taxonomy): Eukaryota > Metazoa > Chordata > Mammalia > Dasyuromorphia > Dasyuridae > Antechinus > Antechinus flavipes. The sequence goes on from NC_067403.1 coordinate 247,115,416, forward strand.
TTTCCAACATTCATTTTTGAGGCATAAAAATAAATAAATGTCACTATCATTTGGATCATTATTGATCATGAATATCTTATATTTGTATAAGTCCTTAACAATTTACCAGCCCATGAAGATGTATTATATTATGTGATCCTCAAAAATCTTATAATCTTATTATACAATAGGCAATATTATGCTCATTTTACTGATAAATACATCCAGAGAAGTAATATTATTTCCCTGAGATCTCACAGCCAATAGTAAATGGCAGAGCCAATAGTCAAACCCTTTTTCTGTCTTCAAACTCGTCAGTTAGACTGAGAAACATTGGCCCTAGAGCTAGGATAACTGACTTTGATGGCTACATGCTTAACTAGCTATGTGACGCTCCCCTTGCTTTGTTTCAGTCTATCAAATGAGGATGATTAAATTTGTGTCTTGAGTGTCATTGTGAGGGAAATACATTGGAAGGTTTGAATTGCTGTAAAAATAACTGTTTTCTACTTTTTTCTAATATCTAAAATTTTATTTTCCTCCAATTACATGTTAAAACAATTTTTAAACATTTTTTCAAAGACTATCCTCTACTTTTGACTAAATCTAGAGGGGATGGATAGGAATGTCTTTTAAAAAAAAAGATATTTCCATGAACTTGAACAAGATTTTACCAGTGTTGTTTAATGAATAGCTTGTTGTCCTTTATAATATTGTCCATCCTTGTATGGTTTGCTTTGTGTCACTTATCTCTAATTATCTGAGCTAATATTCTTATTAATTCAACTATGACTTAGTTGGTTAAGGGGAGAAGTAGTTTCATTCCCTATTAACATAGCTGAAGAGCTGAGGAAATCTTAAATACCCCAAGGGAACAGAAAGGGAATGCTGATCACTACCAGAGATATACCAGTTACTTTGAAAGGAAGTTATCTAATATAAAGTAGAGAAAGGAGAGTGAGTGGATTGGGAGTAAAGTTGTCTGCTTTCAATTTAAGAAGTTTCTTTATAAAGCTAGAATATGATAGATTTTGTTGTTGTTCAATTGTTTCAGTCATGTCTGATTCTCCGTGACCCCATTTAGGGTTTTTTGGGTAAAGATACTGAAATAGTTTACCATTTTCTTCTCCAATCCATTTTACAGATGAGGAAACTAACAGGATTAAGTGACTTGTCCAACATCATGAAGCTAGTAACAGAGGCCATAATTGAATTCAAGTCTTCCTAATTTCAGGCCCAGAACTCTATACATGGTACCATCTTGCTGCTCAATGATAGCTGCCTTCCCCAGACTAATTAAACTTGATTATCTGTTCTGAAGATTCATACAGACACAAATAATATTACAAAGAGGATTGCTAAAAGTAATAAAGTCATTTCTATTTTTGTATTGCTAGAGTCTAGCCTAGTAGATAAAAGATAAGTGATAAATGTTTTTTGATTGAATGAGGAAATGAAGAACTAAATCAGATTTTTATTACTACGGTCAATCAAGGACAAGAACTTTAGACGACAAAGGCAAATTTGGGATGTAAACAACTAGAACAGATATAGGTTGGAAAAAGAAATTTGAATTCTAGACCACAGTTTAAAATTTAGGAATGGTGGGCTCTTGTTTAGGAATGGAATATACCTAACAGGAGCTGTTTTTGTTGTTGTTATTTTTAAAAAAAGCATCTGTCTAAAGAACTGCAAATCTAATTATAAGGGTTCTCAATTATACGGTTTAACAGTTTCGTTAATGACTTGGTTTAACAATTTTGTTAATGATTTGGACAAAAGAATAAATAGCATACTCATGAAATTTGCATATGACATCAAGCTGAGAAGGATCTCTAAGACACCGGAAGAGAATGAAGAGCCAGGAAGCTCTTGATGAGCAAGAGCACTGGTCTGTATCTAATAAGATGAAATGTGATAGATAAATGTAAAATCTTACATTTAGGTTCCAAAAATCATCTTCCCATGTACGGGGTGGGAAAAACATTTTTAGACAACAATTTGGCTGGAAAATATGTGTGGGTTTCAATGGACAGCAAGCTCATTTTGAGTCAGCAGAATGGTATGTAGCCAAAATAATTTAATCTAAGATTGTCCTAGGGGAAGCATGGCTTCCAGGAATAAGGAGTTGTTAGTCTGGCAGTACTCTGCCCTGGTCATCCCATCTGGAGTATTGTATTTAGTTCTAAACTTTATAGTCAAAAAGATACTGATAAGCTGGAGAGGTGGATGGCAACCCAATAGTGAAAGGCTTTGAGTCTATGGCACATGGGAATCGATTTGAAAGAATTAGTGATGTTCAGCCTGGAAAAGGGAAGATTTTGGAGACCATAATAACTGGGCTCAAGTATTTGAAAGATTATCAAGTAGAACTGCTTACTTTCATTCTATTGGTCTTCAAGAGACAGAACCAGGAATAATTGATGGAAATCACAAAGAGGCAAATTCATATTTGATGTCCGAGAAGATTTCCTAACCATAAGAAGGGCCCAAGAGAAAAATAAGTTTTGAGTCATTGTGGGTTATCCCTATTGAAATCTTCTAGCAGAGGCTGATATAATAGGGACTTTATTCAGGTATATGTTGAACTAGACAGCCATGGAGGTCCTTACCCTCTCAACTCTATAATTCTTTGGGAAAAGAAAGAGAACTAAGAGACAGAAAGAGAAGGAGAGAGAAGAAGAGGAAAGAAAGGGAAGGGAGAAGGGGAAAGGAAAGGAAAGAGAAGAGAAGGGAAGGGAAGGGGAAAAGGTTGGTAACAAGCTAAACATCATAGATAGTAACCAACATATAGGAAGAATAGTAATAGAGCAGTACAGAAATTCAGAGAAAACAAAAATCCAAGAGGTTTGTCAGCAATTAAACTCATTTCAAACATAATGGTTAACAAGCAAGATGAACTAGATTATTGTTCTTGTTGGTACCATTACTACTACTATTACCACCACTATCATTACCACCACCACTACTATCCCTTTTATCCATTCTGTTCCTTTTGAACTTTATATCTTGACACAAAAAGGCTAACATAAGTCATAAATATCTCTGAAACTTGACTGGAGAGACTAATGATGAATATATGGCTGTGAATGTCATCATCAAAATATACTACAGATCACCCAGACAGAAATAAGACATAGATGAGGTATTTACAATATATTCCATAGGTACATACATCATCTTGCATAATCCTTATGGCTATTCATTGAAATATTATAGTACTAATTATTATTTTATAGAAATAGTTATTATCACATAATGATAATTATTACTTAAGTTTGATAGAGAGCTAACCTCAGAATCTGGAAGATCTGGATTCAAGTCCCACGTCTGCCACATTCTGGCTATATCACACTTGACAAATCAATAAATTCTCAGTGCTTTAGATCAAAGCTTCTTCAACTGTGGGTCACAATTCCATAAAAAGTCATATATAACTGAATGTGGGGGTCATGAAATTATAAGTTATTATCAACAAATGTTTGATTCGTATATATATTTTGTATAACTATATACCTAAGGTCATGGAAAATTTTCTTGGATAAAAGGGGGTCACGAGGGGGAAAAGTTTAAGAAGCCCTGCTATAGACCACAATTCTATAAGTCGCTGCAAAGGTTCTAAGCTACATTTGTAGAAGGATTCCTCACCTGGGAGTTTCCTATACCAAAGAAACCATAGGGTTCAATCTCTATCCCTAATCACTTATTAACATTTAGTTTTATCCCGTTTTACAGAAAAAGAAACCAAGGCTTATGAAAGAAAGTGACTAGCCCAGATTTATATTGGGTAGTAAGTGATAAAGCCAGAATTCACACTTGGATTTGCTGACTCTCAGTACACAAAGTCCTTCACTAAATCTCTACCAAATATATTTCCACAGTGATTATATGAAAAAGACTACTTAGGGGGGTTTTCAGTTAATAGTTTTGAGCAATATCCTGGGTGTTGGAAAATTAAAGCTTTAGACTCTTTTCTACCACTGATTAGCTGATAGTCAAATCAGAGTTTTGGTTTTCTCTATCCCATATCTAAAAAGAGGTCTAATAACTCTAAATGATCTCTCCAGCTTCTTAGAACCCCAATGTTCCATATCTTATGGCCTAAGGCCCTTCCTTATTCTGACATCACATAGTCTATGTCCAAAGGGTCTTTCTAGTTCTAACAATTTATATTTCTATGAGTCTAATCCTCCTCTCAGTATCTTCTTTAATGCCTTATCATGGCAAAAGTTAAGCCTGACTTCTTCTGAAAGGATAATGAAGCACATTTTGTCACGTCATACCAGGCTGGAAGTTCTTTGAGGATGGATCAGGGAAGGATAACTTTTCTGGCATCTGAGAACCATCCTAAGTTAGTAGCTCACCAGATTGGACACAGGAGAATAAATTTGGGGGTTATCACATCCTTCTATGACTTACTAAGTTTAATCGGGTGGCAATTTGTATGAGTGGATGGATTGGCCACAATGATGAGAGGATTGAAGTTCTGAAGTAGGAGTCTAAAAATATTCTCAATGTAATTCCCTCTTCTATCTTCCCTCACTTAAAATCTTCCATTCAGCCTTCAAAGCCCTTCACAATCTGGACAATCCCAATCATTCCAGTCTTCTTATTTTATTATGCTCTATCCATTTTATGATCTAACCTCATCAGCCCATTTGCAGGTCTTTACTACGTATCTCACACCTACTAAGCAATTCATAAATACTTGCCGACTGATTTACCAAGCAATCTCTCTCCTTCCCCAGTCTCTGTTACATCTTAGGCCATTTCCTATGGGAAATGAACTTAAAAGTACAGAGGAGAACAAAGTCTTCCAACAATTCATATGTCTTCCTGATCATTTCCCTAATGCCCTCCAGATTTCAGAGCCCCTGCTCAAGCCTTCTGGGTAAATCTATTATGAAGGTAGGAAAGGGACCTGTGTACTCAAGCTTAAACACTTTTAACACTGGGATAATGGAGCACAAACTTTGTCAACTTCTACCACGCTGGAAAGTCACTGAGTTTGGGGTCAGGGACAAACTATATGTTTTTAATCTAAAGACCATCCTATCTAAACTGGGGTTTTTCTGCCTGGTTGGCCACAGGATAATAATAACTTCTCCTCCTGGGATAAGTTTAGGTTCTGAGAAGTGGGCGAGGGAATGGAAGTAAGGATAATGATCTGTGTCTAAAATGTATGGAGAGAGGGAAGGAAAGGGAGAGAATTTGGAACTCAAAATTTTCAAAAATAAATGTTAAAAGTTGTTTTTACATGCAAGTGGGAATAAAAAAAATAAAACATTCAAAATAAAATGTATGAGGATCAATCCCCATCTGCAATTATTAAGCTCCTGCTATATGCCAAGTACTATGCTAAGTTCTAGAGACACAAAGAAGCCAGTAAAACAGTTTTTGCCCTCAATGAGCTTACATTCTACTAGGAAAATATAGCATGTTCATAGATAAGTCAAAACGGGATGTTTTAAAAAATGATTTTAAGGAGCAACTAGATGGTATAGTGGATAAAGTGCCATTCCTGAAATCAGGAGGATCTGAGTTCAAATGTGACTTAATATTTTTTAGCCGTGTGACTCTGGGCAAGTCAATTGCCTCAGCCAAAAAAAAAAAAATCATTTTGGGAGATCAGGAATTAATAGTTAGAAAATTTAGCCAACGTCTCTTGAAATATATAACCCTTAAGTCAACCTTTGAAGGGAGCAAATGGCCCCAAAGGGTAGAGATGAAGAGGGAGAGCATTCTAGGTTCAAGGGACAGTCTAGAGAAGTCTAGAATGGAATGAGGAATGAAATGAAAGGAGGAGATCGAATGTTGCATTCAGGGAACAGCCAGCAGGCCAGTCTGGCAAGAGTATAAAGTGTGTGAGGGAGAATAATGTGCAAGCAGCTTGGCAAGACAGATGGAAGGAGACTATTGTGAAGAATTATAAATGGCAAACAGGAGATTATACTTCATCCTAAAGGCAATAGAGAATCATGGAAATTTATTGGACAAGAAAAAGAAATGGCTAGAACTTTCCTATAGGAATATCTTTTTTTATGTATGTGTTGGCGATAGATTGGAGGTAGGAAGACCAATCAAGAAGCTATTTTAATAATTCAGGAAATAGATAAGAAAGGTCTGGATTAGATTGACTGTGAAGAGAAGGGGAAAGATAAAAGAAATCTAGAAAAGATAGAGTGGAAAAGACTTGGAAACTGATTAAATATGTAAAGAGTTCAGTTGATTTAGGATTTGGGTGACAAGATGAATTTTAATGACCTCAACATAAATGGAGAAATGAAGAGACTGGAGTTGACTTCAGGGAGAATGTGAGTTCTATTTGGACAAACTGAATTTAAGATGAATAAGGTGGAGACTGAAGTGGGTATTATATTCCAGAGACATATGTTCCTATATCCGCCAGACATAGGAAATAGAAATCAGCAGAGTGATGAAATCCAAATATATACTTTGGGGGGGGGTCATCTGCATTGAAATGGTAGTTAAATGCATAGAAACTGATTAATTCACCAAAAGGAAAGTGAGTGGAGAAAAAAGAAGATCTTCATTTCTGGGAGGTTGGGGGAGGAAGAGTAGAACATGAATGAAGGCCCCACAAAAGAATCCCAGGAGGATTGGTAACACATGTAGGAATAGAACCACAACCTAGAGGTGAAATAAAAATCCAGAGAGAAAAAAGTGGCCAAAGTGCAGGGGCACTAAATAATATTGTTGCGTTTTCCCCTACCCCTAATGCTTCATTCTGAGAGTTTCTTGGGGCTGGGCAGAGCCTCATAACTTGGTCCTTCTTTTCCAGTCTTCTTATACTTTGTTCCCCTTCACATACTCTGTGATCCAGTGACACGGGCCTCCTTGTCATTCCTCAAACACAACACTCCACTTTCCATCTCCTATATTGGCAATGTTCTTCCTGCTCACCCCTGATTTCTGGCTTCCCTGGATTCCTTCAAGACTCAGCTCAAATCATATCTTCCTCAAGAACCAGTCAAGAACCTCAAGAACACAGCATAAGTGTGAATTGAATATGAAGAGACAATATTTTTTAATGATGAGAAGAATGAACTGGGACAAAGGGAAGGGGAGAAGCAGAATGTTGCAAATTATCTGCCATAAAAAAGATGGAAGAAAAAGTTTTTACAGTGGAGGGGAAAAAGAGGGGTAGTGGGTGAAACTTATTCTCATCAGAATTCCTCATAGAGGAAATAACAGACATACTAAATATGGGTATAGAAATGTATATTACCCTGGAGGAAAATAGGGGGAGAAATGGTATATGGGAAGGGGGGAAGATGATCAAAGAAAAGTCATATTGGAGAGGAAGTGGTCAGTAGCAAAACACTTCTGAGGAGGGATAAGGTGAAAGGAAAGAGAGAATAAATGGGAGGGGGATACAGTTAGCAATAGTAATTGAAAAAGAATTTTGAAGCAAGTTTCTCTAGATAAATCTAACTAATACATAAACAAGAAAGAAATGAAGGAGGTGACTCAAATTTTAGAAAAGTTATATATGATAGATCTCAGGACAAAAATTGAATGAGAATAAAAAGGAATATACTTTTTTCTCAACTGTACGTGGCACATAAAATTGACCATATATTAAAGCATAAATACCTCACACTCAAATGCAGAAAGACAGAAATATTAAATGCATCCTTTTCAGATCATGATGCAATAAAAATTACATGTAATAAAGGGCCATGGAAAAACAGACCAAAAAGTAATTGGAAACTAAATAATCTAATCCTAAAGAATGAGGGAGTCAAACAACAAATCATAGAAACAACCAATTAATTCATTAGAGAAAATTACAATAATGAGACAACATATTAAAACCTACAAGATGCAGCCAAAGCCAAAGTTCTTAGAAGAAATTTTATATCTCTAAATGCTTACATGGATAAAATAGAAAAGAGGAGATCAATGAATTGCACATGCAACTAAAAAAGCTAGAAAAAGAACAAATTAAAAACTCCCAACTAAATACCAAGTCAAATTCTGAAAATCAAAGGCGAGATTAAGAAAATTGAAAGTAAGAAAATTATTGAACTAATAAATAAAACTAAAATCTGGTTTTATGGGGGAAGCAATAAAATCAATAAGCCTTTGGTTAATTGGATTTTAAAAGAAAGAGGAAAATCAAATTACCAGCATCAAAAATGAAAAAGATGAATTCATGACCAATGAAGAGGAAATTAAAACAATAATTAGGAGCTATTTTACCCAACTGTATGCCAATAAATATGACAATCTAAGTGAAAGGGATAAATATTTACAGAAATATAAATTGCCCAGATTAACAGAAAAGGAAATAAAATACTTAAATAGCCCCATTTTATAAAAAGAAATTGAATAAGCCATCCATGAACTCCCTAAGAAAATATCTTTAGAACCAGATGGATTTACAAGTGAATTCTGCCAAACATTTAAAGAACAATTAATTTCAATACTATATAAACTATTTAAAAAAATAGAAGTATTCCAAATTATTTTTATGACACAAATATAGTGCTGATATATGAACCAAGAAGAGCCAAAACAGAGAAAGAAAATTACAGACCAATCTTCTAATGAATATCGATGCAAATATTTAAAATAAAATATTAGGAAAGAGATTTGTGGCTTCAGTGCATTCATCTTTTACCCCCTGTATAACTATGTTATGGAACTGTCTATTTTATTTCTTAAATTCAAAATAAAAATGTTAAAATTTGCAAAAATAAGGATTATCTTCATCTCCTTCCCCCCAGAAAAGACATTGTCTTGAAATGCTTGCTGGGATCCTGCTGCACCAGGGATAGTTCTACTTCAAGACACAAGAGGTAATGATCTCCCTGGATTAAGATTTAGACCCTATCTTGGAAGTTTAGAAAGTTTAAACTCTAAATTGAGTAGGCCCAGATGTTTGCTCATCAAGCTTGGCCAACAGCCCCTGGTTATTTACTGGGGCCCAAGAGAGATAGTGGTTGAGGCAGTTGCCCTCAAGAAGAAGAAATCAGCCCTCAGGGATGCCCTGGGCCAACTGCTAAACAACTCACTTCTCTATTTGCAAGCAACACAGAGAGATTGGGAAGAGGGGTCAGAATTTTTCACTCCCTACTGGCAATCTGAACTCATGAAATCCTGAAGTTTCATGGAAGTAGACAGCACAGCCTCTCACAATTTGGTCCCTTCCTACTTTTCCAGTCTTCCTATAGTGCATTATTTTCCACATAATATGCAATTCAGTGACACTGACTTCCTTGATATTCCTCAAACATAATACCCCATCGTTCATCCCCCATACTGGCAATATTCTTTCTCTGCCTCCTGACATCCTCAAATCCTACCTTCCTCAAGAACCACTCTCCCCCAGTTTCAGTACCTTTCCTCTGAGATTACCTCTCATTTTTTACTCTAACTGTCCTGGAAGTACATTACTGTGTGTTATTCCCCAATTAGACTGAATTTCTTGAGGGTGGGTTCTTTTGGTTTTGCCTTTATTTATATCCTTAATGCTTAACACAGTTCCTGGCACATAGTTAATCTTTAATAAATGCTTGTTGACTGATGAGACAGAGAATAAATTTTCCCACTCCCACCTCCATTCCTAACGTACTTCACTGACCCATATGTAGTTTTTCTTCACAATCATATTGGGCACAAAGGAATGTCCTCCAAAGGAAGAGAGGAAGAGGAGGAGGAGGAGGAGGAGGAGGAGGAGGAAGAAGAAGAAGAAGAAGAAGAAGAAGAAGAAGAAGAAGAAGAAGAAGAAGAAGAAGAAGAAGAAGAAGAAGAAGAAGAGAAAGAAAGAAATGAAGGAAGGAAGGAAGAAAGAAATGAAGGAAGAAACGAAGGAAGGAAGAAATGAAGGAAGGAAGGAAGGAAGGAAAGAAGAAAAGAAAGAGAGAAAGAAAAGCACAAAGAACTTTGTAAATTAGAAAGTATTACAGAAATGGAAAACTGTTGTCATGATCTCACCAGAAGCTATTCTAAGGGAGCATTTCTTTTCCTTCTCTATCCGCATGAATGGTCTCTGGTCCCTATGAAGCTCATATTCAAATATTTGAAGGGCTTTTGTATGGAAAGAGTTACTTCTGTTTTAGCAGCACATAACCAGGACCAGTGAGTACAAGTAGCAGAGAGGACCAAAAAAGAAAGAAAAATATTATAGGGCAGTGAATAGACTACTGGCCCTGAAGTCAATTCAAAATGAGCTCATATTTGACCTCAGACACTTACTCGTGTAAGTCACTGAACCCCAATTGCCTCTTGCCAAAAAAGAAGAAAAAGGGAAGTGACAAAGAGGTAGGTATACATAAGGAGTTATTAAGAGAAATTCCTTTTTTTTTTTTAGTAACTTTTTATTGACAGAACCCATGCCAGGGTAATTTTTTACAGCATTATCCCTTGCACTCACTTCTGTTCCATTTTTTCCCCTCCCTCCCTCCACCCCCTCTCCCAGATGGCAAGCAGTCCTATACATGTTAAATAGGTTACAGTATATCCTAGATACAATATATGTGTGCAGAACCGAACAGTTCTAAGAGAAACTCCTTAACAAAAGTCGAATAATTTGTTTCAAAGGTAATGGGTTTGACTTCACTGAAAGTCTTCAAGCACAAGCCGAATGACCAATTATTTGGCTATATTATAGTGAGGATTCCCCTGTGGAAATTTGCATTGAACTAGATTGTCATAAGGGTCCCTGCCAAGTCAGAATTTCTATATTCTGTGGCTACTTAGGCTCAGAAGGGGAAATCTGACTTGCCCCTCAAATCATAGCAGAATAAAGATGTGAATCACCATCTTCATCTTCTGATTCTAAAGCTGGGATTATTCTTGTATGCAAAGCTCTACATCGTCCATGCTATATATTTTTCTTCATATTTGACAAATGAGGAGACAATCCCAGAGTTCCTTGATTCCTCAGGTAAATGCCCTGCTTATTAAATTGATATTTAAGGAATCATGGGATAACAGTTAGAAGGGACCTCAGTGGTCATTTAGTCCAATCGGCACCCCTAAAGAATTCCTTCTACAACATAACCCACAAACGGCCAGCCATATTCTGCACGAAGGCATACATTTTTGGCCAAGATTGGGAGTAGGGGGATTTACTCTTTCTCAAGCAGTTATTTGATATTAGACTATTGTCCAGTTCCCTCAGTTCTGAGGACATTCAGAGGTTCTGTTGTTCTTTAAGCTTCACTCCTTACTGTGACACTCAATACCCACGTAACTTTCCACATAAGGAGAGCTCTAATCATTAGGACATTTTTCCTGACATCAAGCCTAAATCTGCCTCTTTGTAACTTCCAACCTTGCTTAGTTCTTCCCTCTAGAGCCAAAATAGAACAAGTCTCCACATGACAGCCCTTCAAAGATGTAAGGACAATAATCATATCTCCTCTGAGACTTCTCCAGGATAATCAGCCTCATTTCCTTCAATGAACCCAGATATGACATGAATTCATGGGCACCATCCTAGATGTCTCCTCTGGACATTGCCCAGTTTACCAAAGTCCTTTCTAAACTGTAATGGTCAGAAGTGAACATGATATGCAAACTGCGTCCGATGAAGACAGAGTACAATGGTACTATCACTGCCATTGCCCTATTATGAAAGTGATTCTGGATCTGTGTACTTGATCTGTATTCTTCCTGGCCTTACTCAGTCTATAAATACTGCTTTAGAAAGAAAGAAAGTTTATGGTATTCTCATTGTTCTTATTTAATATTAATTTAGTAACTAATAATATGGCTATATTAGTTAATAAGTTAATATTATTAATAAAATATATAGCACTTCCTACATTTATTAAAGTGTTTTACCTTATTTTTTTATTAATATTCATTATCTTGATTAATCTTCATAATCCTATACTATTAGACAGATGATAAAACTGAGGCACAGAGAACTGGTATCAAGAAGCTTGCAGTCAGCTTCTTGGAGAGTCGGAATTCAAAACCCAAATTGTCTGACTCCAAATCCATGTTCTTTCTCTTTTTTCACATTTATGAAACAAAACAAGCATTTCCATAACATAGTATAGTTTTTAAAAAAAGATAATTTGCACATGAGACTAAAGATCCATTAGGTACAACTTGCTATTTCTTTTAAATCTACAGCTAAATTATCTAGCAAATTTCTTTTCCCCCTGAGATCAAGAGAGGTTAAGTGATTTTTCCAGTTACATATCTAGTAAGAGTCAGAATCTTCCTTCTCCAACTCCTATCGCTCCCTGTAGCCCAGTGATGATGGGAAAGAAATCAAATAAAACATAAAGTCTTAAAGAAGGCAGATTTTAAAAATAAAACAGGATTCTTCCGTTGCCTTTTCATATGGGAAGTCAAAAGTTATGGAAATCTCCCTGATTACCACTGTGCTGGACATTGTAAACTCATCTGATATTCAGGAAAGATTCAGTGCAAAATTCTGGTGTTAAAGGTGAAATGATATGGATGAGATATTAGTGATGGGGTTATGAAGATCAGACTCCAAAGGGTTTTGGGAAAAGATAAAGATCTAGTGGTCCAAAACTTCCACAAGAAAGATGGGAAACTCTCAAAAATGAAATTGTAAGAACAACCCAAAAAATCAGATAATGGAAGAAAGTAAAAGCTACTCGAAGGAACCAGTGTGGGTGCACAGGGATGTCATCTCACAAATTTAGATTTTAAGAAAGATGAAAGCAAGTGTAAGTAATACAAGATAAAAGGCTAAGAGTGTCATCCTCTTTAAAACTAGTGTCAAGAGCATTAAATCACTGGATAAGTCAAGTGACAAGGAAGAAAAACAACAAAAAGATTTATTTTGCTTTGCTTTGGTTATATTGAAGAGAACTGATGGGAGAAAGGGCTAGGATTGCTGCTCGGGGATTATTGGACCAAAATAATGGATGATGATGAAAAAGCTGGACACCTCCCTGGTGAGGCTGTATGATACAATGAAAAGAATTGGCCCTCGAGAGCTAGTTCAAATCCTTCCATGATATTTATTACTCTTCAGATACCGGGGCAAACCCCTTGAGTCCCCTAGACCTTTGGTTCCTTATTTATAAGGAAAAGAAGTTAGAATAGGTAGCCTCTCAAGGCCCTTTTCACTTCATCAAGAACTGCTCGACTTTTCTGTGTTCTTTTCCATGTCAAGGAGATTCTATGATCCTTTTGTTAATCTCAGAGGGAAGAATCAGGAGCAAAAAGTGAAAGTAGCAGAGAGAGTAATTTAATGTAAATATTTGGAGGACCTTTCTAACAATTAAATCTGTGCAAATTAATGGGAAACTCTGAGAGTGGTTTCCCACTTATTAAAGGCTTTTTTTTCAGGCAGAGATCAGGTGACACTAATCAATGATTTCAAAGAACTGATTCTTCTTTAGATATAGATTAAACTAGAAAAAGGAAAGTCATTCAGTCTCTCAATCTCATCTCATCTGTAAAATGGGAATAATAGTAGTAACTACTTCACGGGGCTGTTGTGAAGATCAAATAGATTGGGGGGAGAGGTGTCTGTGAACTTAGGACAAATTACATCTTGATTTTCACTAACTTCTAACTAAAATACAGTATTTCCTTCAATTGTGGTTTTAAAAATTATTAGACTGGGGTAGCTAGATGGCACAGTGAATAGAGTCAGGAGGACCTGAGTTCAATTCCAGATTTAGATACGTAACACTTCCTAGCTGTGTGACCTTGGGCAGCTCATTTAACCCCAATTGCCTTGCAAAAAAAAAAAACCCAAAAGAAAACAAAAATCATTATTCCAAGAATGGGTCCATAGGCTTTGCCAGACTGTTAAAGGACTTCCCATCACAAAGAAAGGTTAAGAATCTTTAACTAGACTGATTCAGAAAAATTTAAATTTCTTCCTAAACCTAAAATATAAAGATTCTGTGGTTCTACAAATTTTCATTTTGGTCGTTGTTTGACATTAGTCTGTTTTTCACTTTCCTCACTCCGAGGACATTTGGGGATTCTCGTATTCTGTACATTTTAATTCTGACACTGTTACTTAACACTCATGAAATCTGGTGCAAGCCACTAGGTCTTGCAGGCCCTCAGTTTTGACATAACAATAATGATAGTCCTGAACATTTCGATAGTGCTTTATGGTTTGCAAAATGCCCCTTTCATATTATCTACAACAACCTGTGGAATAAGTATTTTATTTTCAACTTTTAACATCTGGGAAACTGAGGCTGAGAGAGATTAAATGACTTGCCCAGAGTCACACAACTAGTAAGTATCTGAGGCAGAATTTGAATTTAGGTCTTTGTGACTCTAAGCCAGGGCTTTTTAAACTTTTTTCCATTCTCAACCCCCCCCCCTTTTTTTTTTTTGCCTGAGAAACTTTTACACAATTCTGTATATATAGACATTTAAATAGGTATATACATCAATATTCACTGATAACAAATCACAATTTCATGACATTTATGAGATCCTATATGGGATCATGAACCACAGTTTAAGAAGCTGGGCTTTAAGTCACTATACTAGCCAGTTGTATCCTCCTTTCATTTCTAACATCTTATATTTTATATTCTATAATCCCTAATGGTTCAATATTATATATTCTAAAATCCTATTCCCAGCTGTAACATTTTGTTTTCTATTTTTTAAGGTTCCTTTCAGCTCTAGCTCCCATAAAACAGAAGCACATGCCCCCTTTTGTTATTTCCTTTTCTTCCCTAAGAACAGAACTCTTTGGACCCTTTAGAAATGTTTGTATGTAAAGACTAGGCGAAGAATGCCATATATGGGACACAGAAGAGAGAACAATGATTTGAACTTTAAATAATCTAGTTTATTTCAGGGAAACAACAGGAAAAAAACCAGATGCCTCAAATCAAGTTCTCCAGGGGTGTTAGGGTATAGGGCTTGATTGAATTCTTTAATGGAATCAGCTCATTAAGAGCAGGCAAAAACCAGGTGCTGTTTGGATGGGGTTCGATACCAATGACGCCCGATTAAGAAAGTTGCTTCCTATCTATGACCTCAAAGGATCTCCATTGTTCATTGTTGCTCAGCACTCCCCTTCCTTTGTTCCTCCCAGTGGCCCCAGAAGAGCCTGTAGCCCTCTTCCTCAGAGAGACCTTTAGCTATGGGATTCTAGTGAATAAAATGTTGGCTGTCCATCTTATAAAGTCTCCTGCTTTCACCACCCAATTGTCCTGGGGACCAGAACATGGGTCATGTTATATGGTAGGAATAGGAACAACGAAGAAGTTTCCCTGCTAACATTTCCCCTGATCTACCCCATTCCCCAGAATCCCTTGTTTCTACTCACCTTGGATATATAAGGCTGCAAAGTAGTTCCCACAACATCCAGGTTGGCCTGATGTCCAATAAGAAAAGTCCAACGACTCCCATCAACTCAACAAAATGTATTTTTCCAATGCTATAAATGAGATGGGAAAAGACAGGTCAGGTGCAGAAACCATGAAATTTAAGTTTCACAGTGGGGCACCTAGATGTCCCAATGGCTAGAGCATTAGTCCTGAAGTCAGGAGGACCTGAGTTCGGATATGATCTCAGACATTTACATTTTCTAGCTGTGTGACCCTGGGCGAGCCACTTAACCCCAATTGCCTCACACAAAATAAGAAAAGAAATTGAGCTTCACACATGCCATACAGGAAAGCTAACTAAATCTCCCTGGAACACCAGAGCATTGTGGGTCAAAACAAGTGCTATCCTAAAGAGACAAATATTGACAGGAATTGCACTGAGAGACAAAGGCTTCCCTCTCTCAGCTGTGCCCACTATCCATATTAAGGATACATTGTTAGGGGTCCTCAAAGCCAAGTGAATGTGTGAGGCTAGGTAGCAGCTGGGACTCTTTAAAGAGAGCCAGGTAAAAGAGCTCCCTAACCAAAGTTAGTCTCTATTCTCTTCTTACCCAGTCCTTGGTTCTGGCTCCAGATCTGGCTCTGGTTCATTTGGTAGTTAGTGTGGGAGCTGTGGATAGAGACCAGATGGCCCTGATAGCAACGTCTGCAGATTTTCTGTGGAGATAGAAATGAAAGAGGAGGAAAGAAGCATGAATGGGAAATCCCTCTTGTTCCTAAACTCTGAGGCCTCCATGGATTTTGAGATAGCAGATTTCAGAAAGATGAAAAAAGGAATAGAAAGTGGAGAAGAAAGAAAATGAGAGAAAGAAAATGAGGAAAATGTACTATGTATAAAGCTTTATGGTTTACAAAATATTTTGAATAAAGTATTTTATGAATAAGATTTTCATAGCAATCCTAAGGTAATAATAACTCACATTGCAATTGTTCTTTAAAATGATTTTTCTGAAACTGGTGCCCATTTATAGCTCCATCAACAGTTTATTAATGTGCCTGCTCTCTAATAGCCCTTCCAACAAGTCTCATTTTTCCCCTAACTTTATCAGTCTCATAGGTGAAGTAAAATGATAGGATTGCATTTCTCTTTCAAACAGAGAATGAAACTCTTTCAAACTAAATATACAGAATAAGAAACATATTTTTGGACCTGGCCACTGTGAGAATTTGTTTTGTTTGACAGAATATTTATCATAAGGGTTTTGTAGGGTTTTTCACCACTGGTGCAGGGAGCAAGAAAAAAAAATTTATTAATTGAAAAATTGTTGATTTAAATTAAATTAAATTAAATTAAAAAATTAAATTAGATCATTTTCTACCTATGTAGGTATGGGCAAAGCACCTAATATCTCAGTCTTATCATCATGAAATATGTATACTGAAATCCACGATATTTACCTCACAAAGTTGTTTCAAGTTTTAAGTGAAATTATTTATGTAAAGCACTTTGCACTCTTTAAAGTACTATATAAATGCAACTTATGATCATTATCATTTTTTCAAAACAACCCTGAGAGAGAAGTAGTGTCGTTCTCATTTTTGGAAACAGGAAATTAACTCAAAGCAATAAAGTGATTTGTCCAAGTTCATACAACTAATAAATGGCAGCTACAGGTCTTAAACTTAGATTAGCCTTCAGTCCAGGTCACTCTCTACTCTCTGCTAATGATCAGGTCCATTTATGTAAACTTAATGCTATTATTTCAGCAATAAATCTTAGAGTGGTAATGTGAAAAGAAGGTGGAGTGGAAGTCTGGAAACCTGGCTTTTAGCCATATAGCTAATACTATCTGTGTTATCTTGTGTAAATAAAAATCCTCTTTAGATACTGGTTGCTTTTGCCTGCAAATTGAGAAAGTTCGACTAGATTATCATTAAAGTCACTTCCAGCTTTGACATTTTCTATTATTATGGTTCTAATAATATGGTCCAAAACAGGCCTCTCCCTTTTCTCCTACCTCACCACTCCTTTTCTAACCTTTTACTTCATCATGGGAAATGAATATTTAAAAAATATTTTTAAAATATTTAAAAATATTTTAAAAGGATATCTTCCTTTTTCTCCCCACTCCCAATACATTTGTCCCTATCTTGTTTTAACTCACTTGAGTTTTTTTTAATTTCTCTGGCTTCTTAACAATAAGGAATTGGCAGATCTCACATCCTAGGCTATCCAACATATGGATGACATTCTCTTCCTTTGGGCAAAAGTTGTCATCATCCTTAACAACTTCAACCTCCTTCCCTTCATCATCCTTTTCCTTATTCCCTATTGTCAAATTATCCTCTTCCTTAGGAGTCTTTAGCTTCTGAATCAGGGTTTTTTCTCTGCTTGATTTCTCTAGTTTAAGAGACATATTTTTGGGGAATGGGAAATGGAAAAAAGTATTGACAAAGTAAAAGGCCATGGTGCTAGATTCAATCATCAATTTGTTATGTAACCATAAGCAAGTCATTTCCCCTCTGGGTCTTATTCCTTTCATAGCCAACATCATTGTTTTATAAAAATGCCCCTCACCTTGTATTATACTTTTCCAAGAACATTCTGTCTTAAACACCATGGACAGTTCCCAAATCTCAATAACTCGGTCACAATCTCATCTAATAGAGGAACTTTAGGTCTCAACCTAATAACTCGATCACAATCTCATTTAATAGGGGAACTTTGGATCTCAATCTATCAATGACTTGATCCCTGGGATTGTTGTTCCAGACAAGAGGATTCTGTCCTTTTAATAAGAGTCCAGAGTCGGAGATCTGTTAGGTACAGTAGAAAGAATATTAGCCTAAGAGTTACAAAGACTTGAATTTGAGTCCCAGATCTGTCATTGAATAGTTGTTTTATCTTGGACAAGCCATTTTCTTTCCCAAGATCTTAGTCTCCTTAAATGCAAATTGAAAAAGATTAGACTGTCTGAGATATGATATCTCTTCTGACATGCCATGTTCTAAGTTCCTTCTCGTCAGTGACACTATCTTTTATGTTCTGAAATTTCTCCCATCTAGGTATCTGACCAGATTTGATCTGACTAAAATCTAATTCGGGTGAGCTATGGTCCAAATCATATAGAAAAAAGAGAGAGATAAAGAGAAAAGGATAAGATCTGGGATCTTAGGGAGTGGGAAGATACTCACTCAGATGAAGAGAAGACATTGTGCCCAACAAGAGAAATCATAAGATAAAAAGTAATTTCATCTGTAACAGTAGAAAAGCAGCTACTCCTTTTCCCCCTAAGGTTTCTTTTCCAGAACCACAGGTCCACAATGAGCTACCCACAGGCAGAAATAAACCCAAAGCTCTTAACTGAAGGGAAGACCTATAAATGGGAAGAAATTTATTAGGGAGTAGAGAAGAGAAAAGGCATCAAAGATAAGGAGAAGGATGAGTGAAAAGAACCCTTAGTCCAGCTCCTATTCTCCAAGCATGTAAGAAGCACTTTCTGAGTGATACGTATAATGGACAATGCTTCAGTCTTCCCTATTGGGTTTGGAGACTAATAATGGAGGCCACAAAATAAGGGAAATAGGGGGAAATGATGGTGACAAGCCTAGTAACTCAGTAAATAGTCAGATATGGGATTTTAAAACTTATAAAGACTGTCCCCCCCCCCGGCCCCCGAAAACTCAGGAAGCAACATGTATGCAGCCACATCCTCCTGATCTGCTTCCCATTGCCTTGAATGAGGGGAGTTCCAAGGGTCACATATAGTTTATAATTCAAGACAAGATAAAGCCATAAGTAAAAGAATAGAAAATAGATGAGAAAGGTAGGCACTCGAATTAAAATTAAAAATATTTGATAGGGGTTTTTTGAGGCCAGGATTTGCTATTTATTGATGTGTGACTTTGAGCAATATGACTGAGCTCTCTGGACTTCCGTTTCCTCTTCTGTAAGATTGGGATGATCTAGTCTTGCCCAGTGGCCACAAAAAACACACGTGAAAGGCCATATCCATATTTTCTATTGTAATCAGCCTTAAAGAGTCCAGTGATGAGAGGGTGAGGGGAAAGGAGAAAAAATCGGAAATACAAGGTTTTGCAAGGATGAATATTGAAAATTATCTATAAATATGTTTTGAAAAATAAAAAGCTTTAATAATAATAAAGAGTCCAATGATGAGCCAATAAGTAATTGCAAGGAATCAGGAACTTTACAATGTATTCCTTATTTAAGCCAAAGAGCAGTGACTAGGACTTCCTCCTCAGAGAACATTAAGAAACTCAGCAGCTGAGTTTTGGGGAAATCCAGTGCTAGTCTTTGGACTTCATTTGCCTCAAGCAAGGAGAAACTCACCTCTTCAGGAAAGCAGGGACGGAGACCATATCTTCATTATTTCTGCGAGTCTGCAAGCTCTTGATGAGGATTTATAGAGGGATCTTGGAGGAAGTAGCCAATGAAAAAAAGATTTCATCAGTCTAAGGGAGAAAGATGAACTGATAATGACTGACTTTCTACATTTCTTCTCCAGGACTGCCCATCACCCAACGGATGTCCTGGGTATCTTGCCACTTGCCCATTTCAAGAATGATAGCGATCGCTCTGGAAATTTCCCTATGTATATACCTGGTATTCACAACATCCCTATGAAGTATGTAAACATAAGTAGCCTCATTTTACCTGTGAGAAAACTGAGGTACAGAGAGATAAAGTGGTAGAAAGTCTGATACAAAGAGGGTCAGATTTGAACTCAAAAAACCTCAGTGAGATTTCCAATCCCATCACTATTGTCCTGACATTGATCATATCATTAAACCTTTGTGGCCCTAAATTACCTTGTCTGTAAAATGATAGATTTATATATCCTTTATATATCGACATAGATTTATATATGACCTAGATTATCCTCAAAGGTCCCTTTAAAGCTCTAGATATATGATCCTATCACTTTACCAGGATTATACAGCTAGGGAATGGGGACTCTTGTTGCTTAACCGTTTTTCAGTTGTGTCCTACTCTTCATGATCTTATTTGGGATTTTCTTGGCAAGGATATTGGAGTAGTTTGCTATTTTCTTCTCCAGCTCATTGTACAGATGAGGAAACTGATGCAAATAAGATTAAGAGACTTGTCACACAATAGGATGAATCTTCTTGACTACAGGTCAGGCATTATATCCACTCTGCCCCCCAGATGCCCTAGGAGTACCAAAATTGGGATTCAAGCATATCCATAGTGAGCTACCCACAGGCAGAAATAAGCACAAAGCTCTTAACTGTAGACATGGCTACATAATCTCTCATCTCATATAGTTAAGGAGCACAGACATGGGACACTAACAGAATCATTGTAGTGCTAAACCAAATCGTGATGTGGGGAAAGCTGGGGAAGTCAGGGAAGTTTTTCTAGAGAAGGGAATGGAGCTGAACCTTAAAAGATGGATTGAAGAGGCAGTTAGATGGTACAGTGATAGAACACTTGCCCTGGAGTCAGGAAGACCTAATTCCAATCCAACCTCAAGACACTTAACACTTCCTAACTGTGTGACTCTGGGCAAGTCACTTAACCCCAATTGCCTCACACACACAAAAAAGAATAGAAAATATGAATGGATTAGACATGGAAGACAAGCAGAGAACAGTCCTTGGCTTAAGGAATAGCATGAAAAAGGTGAATAAATCAGTATATAC
This sequence comes from Antechinus flavipes, assembly GCF_016432865.1. NCBI lineage: Eukaryota > Metazoa > Chordata > Mammalia > Dasyuromorphia > Dasyuridae > Antechinus > Antechinus flavipes. The sequence continues at coordinate 247,136,358 of NC_067403.1, forward strand.
ATGGTTCATATGGTCTATATAAGGAGCCAGTCTTGATTGAAGTCAAGAGGTTATTGCACATAAGGAACCAATGGGAGATAAAAGTTAAGAGGACTGAGTGGAGCAGAATTCTCCAGAACCTTGAAAGAAAGGGAGAGGACTTTGGATTTGTCTTGGCTACAAATACTAATGTGTGACCAAAGGCAAGTCATTTCATTTCTCTGAACCTCAGTCTCTCCATCTGAAAAATAGGAATGATAATACTTGCCCTACTTATGTCACAGACTTGTGGTTAGAAAAATACTTTGTGTGTGAATCATAAAGAGCCATATAAAATTCTAGATGATGAAGATTGTGGTGATGATAATGGTGACAACATAATATAAAATGGTGGTTCCAATCCAGGAATAAGAAGTGTGGGAAGGTTTCTTTGACATAAAATTAGGTTTTGAACAATTTTCAAGGAATCTCTGTAAATAATGGATAACAGAGCACAAGAATCTTAGAGCTGTAAACAGAACGTAGAATTTCAGAGTTAGGACAGAGAATATGAGCGTGATATTAGAATATAGTATATACATGTCAGAAGTGAGAAGCACCTCAGAATAGTTTAGAGCCAGAAGGGCCTTTAAACTATAAAATGGCCATGAGCGATACCAGATCATTGAACATGGAAGGAAAAAACTGGAAGAGGCCATGAAATTTGTCTTGTACAACCCAGTCACCTACGTACACACTCAAGTCATAAACCATAAACTCAAACTGGAGCAAAAGCCAAATTGAGGAGATTTGAGGAAATACTATATGGCAAAGGGAAATGGGGGTGAGGAGGGTGACATGAATCTTTCTGGGTAATTGGAAGAGTCCTCCCACCCAATTTTCTAGCTTCCTGAGTGATTCCATCATTTTCCCTCAGAGCTCTAAAAAAGGGGATTTATCCTTAGTCAGAAAACAGTTAAGACCAGAAGTCAGAACCCTATTCTTGCAATCCTGGTCTCTGGCTGTTCCGTTAGGCCAGTGTTCTGTGGGTGGGAGATAAACTGTTGGCAGGGGCCCATGGTCTTCCTGGTGAGCTAGCTTCTTAGGAGATAGCAACCTTTACTGTTGCTAAGCAAAAATGCCCCCTTTATGCTTTTGCTGAACTCACAGACTTCCCTATTTAAGTGCCCAACTGGATTTGATTATGTATTCCATAATGATGATGATGATAATAATAATAGCTACTTTTAAGGTTTGCAAAGTACTTTACAAATATTATTTCATCCCATCCTCATTATAGCCTTGCGAGATAATTCTGATATTCTTGATCCAGAAAGTCTTGTGGGAATATATGGGCAGGAGACACTCACAATGGTAGAATGAAGGCTTGATATTTCAATTTCATCACATTATGACTCCATCCGACTTTTGAAAGCTCATCGTTCATTACTTTTTTTCACGTGTTTTCTGTTCCAATTGAATTGGTGTAATTACTGTTCCCCAAACTCAACATCCCATCTCCCTTTGCACAGGCTATCCGTCATGCCTGAAAAGCCCTCCTTCACACTAGAGACAGAGAGGTAGAGATACACATAAGAAATAGAGATCAAAAGGGAGGGCATTCCAGGCATGGGGGAAGGCAGTGCTTGTTGAATGGCTGGTTACATGGAAAATAGACAGGTTGGGGGCAGCTAAGTGGCTCAGTGGATAGAGCACCAGCCCTGAAGTCAGGAGGATCTGAGTTCAAATCTGATCTCAGACACTTTACACTTCCTAGCTGTGTGACCTTGGGCAAGTCACTTAATCCCAATGGCATCAGCAAAAAGGAAAAAGAAAAAGAAAGAAAATAAAGTGGCTGTATGAAAAACTGTGTGAAAATTAATTTGTGGGACACTAATGCAGTGTTGGAAGAGTTTTGCATTGATCCAACCATTCTGGAAAGCAATTTGAAACTATGCTCAAAGGGGCTATTAACTGTGTATAACCTTTGATCCAGCAGTCTCACTACTGGGGCTGGATCCCAAAGAGATCATACAAAAGAGGAAAGCAGCCACAATTACAAAACTGTAGCAGCTTTTTTTTGTAGTGGCAAGGAATTGGAAATTGAGTAGATGCCCATAAGTCGGGGAACGGCTGAATAAGTTATGGTCTATGAATTTAATGAAATATTATTTATCTATAAGAAATGATGAACAAACTCTGCTCTCCCTGCTTCCTGCTGCCATCAGTCTTCCTCTCCTTCTATGACAGGGATCTCTATATTATAGCTACTCCTTCAGTAAGATGTCCCCCCCAAAAGGGAGGTGTTGTAATTAAGCCACTTCTAATCATTGGAAGATTTGTGATCTCATTTAAAATTGGTATTATTGGATTGCCAAATGGTGGAAAATCTCCATTCTTTAATGCCCTAACAAAGAACCAGGCGGCGGCAGCAAACTTCCCACTCTGCCCTATTGATCCTAATGAGAGTCGAGTATGTGTACCTGATGATAGATTTGGGTTTTTGTGCAAAAAAACATAAAAGTTAAAGAGTTGGTAGACAAGCATGACCCAGGTGCCTTGGTCATTCCTTTTAATGGGGCTTTGGGACTCAAGTTGCAAGAAATGAGTGCTGAGGAGAAACAGAAGTATCTGGAAGAGAACATGACAAAAAGTCCCTTTGCCTAAGACCATTAATGTTGGCCATGCTGCACTCCAACTAGAATACTTTTTCACTGAAGGTCCAGATGAAGTACATGCATGGACCATCAGGAAAAAGGATGAAGGCTCCTCCGGCTGCAGGAAAGGGATTTTGGAAAGGGATTCCTTATATCTAAAGTAAAGAGATAGGAAGATTTTAAAGAAGGTTCAGAAAATACTGTCAAGACTTCTGGGAAATACAGACAATAAAATAGAAATTACATGGTTGAAAATGGAGATAATATCTTCTTTAAATTTAATATTCCTCAACAACCTAAAAAAATGAATCTCAAAATATTGCTCATTGCTCAGAAATAAACCTGTTTCAAAAAGAAAAAGAAAAAGGAAAAAAAAAAAGGATGAACAGACTGATTTTGGAACAGCCTGAAAAGGCTTAACAGGAACTGATGCTGAGTGAAATGAGGAGCAGAACCAGGAGAACATTGTACATAGTAACAGTAATATTACATGATGACCAACTGTGATGGACTTGGCTCTCCTCAGCAATGCAGTGATTCAAGACAATTCCAATAGACTTGGGTTGGAAAATGCCATCTGCATCCAGAGAGAGAAGTATGGAGACTGAATGTGGATCAAAGCATATTTTTGCTTCTTTTTTTGTTTGTTTGTTTGCTTTTTTCTTGTGGTTTTTTCCCTAATGCTCTAATTTTTTTGGTCATAATGACAAATATGGAAATATGTTTAAAAGGATTGTACATAAGCAAGATAATTATATAAATATGTATTATTTATTATATTAAATATATATTAGATATATTAAATAAATGAAAAGGATTGCATATGTTTAACCTATATCAGATTGCTTGCTGTCTTGAGGAGGGGATGAGTGAGGAAGAAATAAAAAAACTGGAATACAAAATCTTTCAAAAATGAAGGTTGAAAACTTTTTACATGTTTTTGGAAAAATAAAATACTATTGAGAAAATAAAAAATAAAGTTTTTATATACATCATATATATTTCCCTATATACATATATATGTGTAAACATACGTACATATGCATATATATGTATATATATATATATGCTTTGCCTAACCATGGGCAATTAAAATTAATTAACTTTTTAAAAAAATGATGAGCAGGCTGATTTCAGAAAAACCTAGAAAGACTTACACAAACTAATGCTGAGTGAAGTAAACAAAACCAGGAAAACATACACGGTAACAGCAAGATTATGTGATGATCAATTATGATAGACTTAGCTCTTCTCAGCAACACAATGATCCAGGCTAAGTATAAAAGACTCATGAAAGAAATGCTATTTATCCCCATCCCAATAAAAAAAAAACTGATAGATTCCAAATGCAAAGCAAAGCATTTTTTTCACTTACTTTATTCTTTTTCATGTTTTTTCTCCTTTAATATGTTTTTTCTTTTACAACTGTGACAAATATGGAAATATAATTTACATGATAGCATGTATATAGCCTACATCAAATTGTCTTTCATTATAGCAAGAGGGGAGGGAAGGAGGAAGGGAGTAAAATTTGGAACTCAAAGTCTTGTAAAAATGAATGCTGATTTTCTTTTCTTTCTCATTTTTTCCCTTTTTGATCTGATTTTTCTTATGTAACATGATAGTTATGGAAATATGTATAGAAGAATTGCACATATTTATTATATACCTATTATAATATAATATATTATATTATATTAATATACATATTGGATTACTTGCCATCTAGGAGAGGGAAAAAAATTTAGAACACAAGATTTTGTAAAGGTGAATGCTGAAAATTATCCATGAATATATTTAGAAAATAAAAGGTTTTAATTTAAAAAATGAATGCTGAAAATTGTCAACATTTAACTGGGGGAAAATAAAATATTATTTTTAAAAAATCCATTTGACTGGATTAGCGAGTAAGTAAAGGGACAATAGGATAGCTACATGGTTCAGTGGATAGAGTGCTGTGCCTAGTCAGGAACCTTCATCTGAGTTCAAATCCGGCTTCATATAATTCCTAGCTGTGTGATCAGAGGCGAGTCACTCAATCCTATTTACCTCAGTTTCCTCATCTGTCAAATGAGCTGGAGAAGGAATTGGTGAATCACTTTAATATCCTTGCCAACAAAACATCAAATGGGCCACAGAGTCAGACTTGTCTGAAAAAAAAATTTCAACAAAAAAGGGCTGTGATACATTTTGGGACTGCAAAGTAGGTGAGGCTCAAGTCGTTAATAGATTTAAATGTCAAACAGAAGAGTATTTAGATTTCCTCAGAGAGATAATATGCAGCCACTGGCATTGGAGTATAATGAGCAGGTAAGTGATAACAGTCAGACCTTCACTTTAGGAAAATCCCTTTGACAGCTGTGTGGAGGGTGGATTGGAAAAGGAACAGATTTGAGGCAGACAGACTAATTAGGAAGCTATGCAATAATTCAAGTGAGAGAGAATGAGCACTTGAATTAGGATGTTGTGTGGGTAGAGGAAAAGGGAGGTGTGAGGGGCAGTCAGGGAAAACTTCATGGAGAAGGTCTAACCAGAGCCATCATTGCTTCATTGCAGCCGTCATGCTATTCTGCATGATCTTACCTGTGTACTTTATTTTTCTTTCGTTACAGAAATCATAATTCTCTACATACATGTCTCTACTTTCTATTATAGCGTAAGGTTGAGAAGTATTTTATCTCCATATCCCCAGTGGTAGCAGAGCTTTGCTCTTTTCCATAATTGCTTTAAAGTTGACGTCTTTTTTCATCACAGTTCTATTATGGGGAGGGATGCTGGTATTATTGTCTCCCTTGAACAGACCTGCATATATCACCTCTAAAGATCACTTTCCTTACCTCATTGTAGTATGAAAATAATCGTAGAGTCTAGGAGATCGAGGTCTGGAAGGTCCGCCAAGCTGGAAAAGCGTCAAGTTTGGACTTTATGTCTTCCAACCAGAGATGAACCTGGCTAAGTTCAAAGAGCTTCACAATCAGGCTGGCTGAAGAGTGATTTAGTCCCATTCATATTGTTACTTTTAGAAACTTGGTCAACTGGTTGTGCTTTAATTTGTCAGGACTGTCTCTGACCCCTTTTTCGTACCCCTAGTACTTTGCCTGGTATATGTCTGATATGTAGTAGGTATGTTTAATAAATTTAATATCAATAATTGTTAGTTAATCAACATTTTAATCATTTAATTATCTAATTATTTTAGTGATTAATGATTAATTGATGGTGGTTAATAATAATTTAATAATAATAGATTATTTAACCAGGGTTAAACTAAGGTTCTTGAAGCTTTGAAATCTTGGTAAAGTAACCGAGGGACTTCCCCCAATGTACACTTCTTGATTTCCTCTTTCCTCTACCCAAGGATTTTTAACCTAGTGTTTGTGCATTTTTTTTAATGGTTTCATAATTATCCCAGTATGATCATTGCTTTGTAATTCTATGTGTGTTATTTTATGCATTTAAAACCATTTTTCTGCTCAGGAGTACATGGGCTTTACCAGACTATCAGGAGAATCCATGGCACAAAAAAAGCTCAAGAACCCCTGCTCTACATCAAATTGCCTTTCAATAAGTGTCACTTGAATCCAATTTCGTTTAACTGAATTGAAATGATAAAGAAAGAGGACAAGGTAGGGCACTCCAATTAGAGAAATAGCATGGTTTCTCTATAGTTAAGTAGCTCAAGATAAAGCACTTTGGAGTCAGGAATACTCATCTCCCTGATTTCAAATCTGGCCTCCGATGCTTCCTAGTTATCTGATGTTGGGAATCACTTCACCCTGTTTGCCTCAGTCTCCTCATCTTGTCAAATTAGCTGGAGAAAGAAACAGCAAACAGCTCCAATATCTTTGCCAAAAAAAAAAAAAAAACCATAGTCAGATATGAAATTACTGAACAACCAAATTGGAAGAAAAACTTCCTGGCAATTAAAAGTACCCCAAAGGGAGGTAGGTTGCCATAATTAATAGTGAAGAGTTTCCCTTTATTGGAGATCTTCAATCACAAGCTGAAGGACTGCTTGTTGATATTGTAAAAAAGGATTTTTCTCTAATTCTAAATCACTAATTAGAAATGAGAGAAAGGCCCCAAGAGTTCTAAAAGTCACACAGTTAATATCAAAGCCAAACTTCAAACTCAACTATTTACTATCTTGTGTGATATTTTCCATCAGTACATCTTGGTTTCCTCTCCAGAAAAATGAAATCTGATAGGAGCTAGAAGGAACCTTAGAAGTCATCTAACCCAAACCATTGTACAGAAAAAGAAATTGAGGCTGGAATTAAGTTAAGTGACTTGACCAAAGACATTCGGGTAAAAGGTAAGAGAGTTGAATTCTCTGGAGATCAGAGATCCCCAGATCTAGGGCTCAACTACACTGGGATTGGATGAACTTTCTAGCTCTCAATCCATTGATTCTTCTGATTTGAAATCTCAGGCGGTTCTTACTTGGTTATCCCACTTCAGGTTATCCATTTAGAATGGGATGTTTAGGGTCTTGATCTGACAGAAATTTTGAGAAGAGGACAGGCCTGAGACCCACAGAAGTTGGATGAAAATACTATTATTGACTCAGCAGCAATTTTGTGGAGAGTATTTATCTTTGTCTTCAAAGTGTACTGGCTGGATCAGCAGATGCCAGCTGAATAGAATGGGAAATTGTAGAGCAGCTCATTAGGGAAATGCCTTTTCAACTCTGCTGGTCTCAGAACAAAGATGACTCTATAGCAATCTCCATGGAGCCATCTTTGTTCAGCTTCTGCCAGGCTCAAGTGGAGTGACTGAAGTTTGCCAGGCTAGAAGCTCTGGGAAATCAAAGCAGAGCATGGAAGTTGGGGCATAACTTGGTGGCGGTAAAAAAATTAGTAAGCTAAGAGCCAAAGGCCCTAGGGTCTGTCATTGATTAGCTCTGTAGCCATGGGTAAATCATTCCATCTCAATGAGCCTTAGTTTCCTCATTTGTAAAAAATAAGTGGTGAACTAGAAGACCCTTGAGGTCCCTTTTTGCTCTAGAACAAATATTTTGGGATCCTACTGTATCACTTCTGGTTCTCCAATTTTTTATCCATAAAAAGAGAATTTGGGGAGATGATATCTTCTCACTCTAAAGCTTTGACCTTCCCAGCCAACCTGGCCTATGTGCAATCTTCCCACGTGCAACACTCCCTGCTTTTGCCCAGGCTGTGTCCCCAGGTCCAGAGTCTCAGCATCCCTTCCTCCCTTTAATGCTGAGCTCAAGTAGTCATCTCATTCAAGAGGCTCCTCCTGATTTCTGCAGAAGTTCATGCCCCCTCCCAAGCAAATTTCCTTCACTCATTTGATGCTTTTTTTCATTTCCTGATGATAGGGATTGTCTTTGGATACCAAGCACCTAGCAGAGTTTTTGGGCAGTGATGAATCCTTAATAAATGTGTATGACAGCATTGATTAAAGTGACACAACTGAGTCATGAGTCTAGCTCTCCCAACAACCAAGTCCAGCTTTTGCCACTCTCTCACGTTCGGTCACAGTATTTCTGAGCTCTTTGCCTTCTCCGCCAGCATGGTCTTAGCTATGTTCTGTATCTCAGGTCTTCAAGTTCCCAATCCCAACCTTATTTTGTAACTATTTAATGCTATGACGTCTCTACCTCAAATGAGAGGGAGGGGGTCCTGAGCCAGGCTCCCCTTTTTAGCATTGGGTTAAACCCATTAGGGTTCTAGGAAGACAAGAGAATGGCCCATAAGGCTTCCTTTATATTTCTCACTTCTCCCCAATACTAAAGGGACGCTTCTCCCTCAGTCAATCCCATTGTGTTCTTGAACTTGGAATTACAAGACCAGAGGTCAAAACCAGACTAAAACATTAGCACAAATGACTGCTAATCTAAGTCTCCATAAAATGGGAATAATTCTACTTCCTAATGTTGTTGTGAGAAAATAATAGACTATATCGATTACGTCTATGTCTTTATATACAAATGTCTATATCAGTTACGGTTCTATTTTCCCCAGAAAGTCTAACATGTTCTACAAACCCAGGCAAGTCACTTAATCTCTTTACTGCCTCTGGGGTCAAATACAAGGTCCTTGATTTAGCATTTAAAAACCTTGATAATCTGGCTCTGGCCTCCCTTTCTAGCTTACAGTGCACTGCTCCCTTTTCACACCGTCATCCTTTCAGCCATTGGTCTCCCGGCTCTTCCACAATGGTCCCAGGTGTCTTTGTGAGGGCGATCTTCTCTCACATCAGGAAAGCATTGCCTTCTCAAAATCTTCCTCTTAGAATTCCTTGTTTTCAGTTATGTCTTACTTTTCATGATCCCATTTGGGGTTTTCTTGATTAAAAAAAATAATACTGGACTCGTCAGCTATTTCATTCCCCAGGTCATTTGGCAGATGAGGAAATTGAGGCAAATAAGGAGCAGTGACTTGTCCAGGGTCACACAGCTACCAAACTTCTGAGGGCAAATTTGAATTTAGGAAAATTAGTCCTCCTGAATCCTGACCTTGTGCTTTGCGCACTACAGCGCCACCTAGGGAGTCTCTTAAAATCCCTATTTTCCCTCAAAGTTCAGTGATACGGAAAATTCCCACTGCCTTTTGCTCTTGTTTCAAGCCTAGGTCTCCCAATCATAGAAAGACTAGAAATACGTGCAGTTACACATGGGTAGGACTCCCCCCCTGCTTTTTGGCTTAGGACCTGAGTCGGCACATCCCTTCTTAAGCAATTCAGTTTTCCTGAGCCCAGAGCTTCATGTGATTGACCTTAAAATCCAAATGATAACTCCCTGAGACTCAGACCCCCCAAACTCCAGAGACCCGTCAGCCTCAGTCTCCCCATAACTGAGGTTATAAGTGTGAGCCACCATTCCTGGCTGTTCTGAGAAGATGTTCATTTTATAGGCGTGCATTTATTATTCCAAAGCCAGAACATTAAGTTACGATTAAAGATTAGTCCAACATTTGCAATATTGTTCTATTCCGTGATCTCATTCACTGGTGCTGGTTACAGACAGTAACAACTGGGCTCCCTTGTGGCCTTGAAGCATGAGTCACTCGGAAGAGCTTTGACTGGATGAAAGCCTATTGGACTGAAATTAAGTACTGACTCCTGGCAGGGAGCTCACCAACTCCCAAAGAGGTCCATTCCACTTCTGGACAGCTGGAATGGGGAGGCTTTTCTTCCCACCCAATTAGCCACAGACCAGTTAAGCCCACAAGTTCCCTTCCCTTAACTGCACTTAAGGGTGGGGCCTGGCTGCAGTGGGTAAGTTCCTCCCCCCCGCCCCCATCTTAGATTTAAATCTCTTGGGACATTCTTAATGGTACCAAGCAGGTGGGAAGATGCAAGCCACAGGGGTGTGAAATAGATATTTGTGAAACTTTTACTTCCTCATTCTGAATGGCAGTTAGTCCTGTCTGTGGTTTTTTATTTCATCGGCTCATCTGGACCATCCCAGGTACTCATTTGTATCTTCATTTCTGAATATAGAGATACTCGGTGTCCTAGACCTCCTCGCTCATCCTGGCTAATTTTTTTCTGGATTTTCTTTTTTCTTTGTCAGAGTCTTTACATTTCTGGTTACTATTCCTCTGCCCTTTTCTTAAGCCTACCCATAAATGGAATATTGGTTTTATATGATGACGGTGAATAGAGTGAGAAGTCCAAAAGGTCAATGAGGATGGTGGCAAGTGAACCAACCTTGGAGAATATAAGGAATACCTCCTTATGAATCTGAGCTCTGCTACTTGCTAGGTTGGTGACCTTGGGTTCCTGATCCTCAGTTTTTTCACCTGCTAAATCAGGCACCTGTCCTCTAGGCTCTCATCTTGTCACAATCTTTGGGTCTCTTCCCTGCTGGCTACAAACACCTACAAGTCTCCCCAATCCTGAAAAACCCTCCCTAGACCTTACCCTTTCCCAACCTTATCGTTCTATCTCTCTCCTCTTTCTTCAAACGCTTAAAAATAAAAAATAAAAATCTGTCAACATCCATTACCTCTACTTCCTTCCTTCTCTTTCCCATCCTACCCCTTTGCAATTTGGCTTTTGATTTCATCATTCAACTGAAAACCATTCTCTTCAAGCTACTAGTGAGTTTTAACTGCCAAGTCTAATGGCCTTTTCTTACTCCTCATCCTTCTCTCCCTCAAGATAGCATCTGACATTGCTGACCTTTCCCTGCTCCTGAACAAGCTCTTCCTCTTAACTGACTACTCTTTCTCAGTCTCCTTTGCTGGTTCATCATGCCCTCTAGCTGTGGGTGTGCCCCAAGTCATGTGTGTATATAATATATATGTATACATATATACATTATATTTGTGTGTATATATATACATCCACATGTATGTGTGTATACATTATATATAGGGGGGTATATATATATATATATATATATACATATATATTTTTGTTGTTGTTTGTCCATCATTTTCCAAGAGGACCAATGAAATCATGGAATAATGTTAAGACTTGCATACAAGCTGAAGTTAAGTGAGGCAGAGTTGCATAAAGTCATCAGCCTTATTCCCTTTTCTAGAATTACTTAAATATAGAGCCAAGGTAAAGATCAGGATGACTGGTGATGGCACAGGATGTAGTGGATGACCTTGGCGTCTTTGATGTCTGACCAAGATCTAATTACTCCATAATACCTGTTTCTACTGGCTTCATGACCTGTTGGAACAAATTGTTCTCATCTGTCCATTCCACTGGAGAGTCTTCACATGCTTGGGGTAGACATCCTGTCTAACTCACCAATGGGTCTGAGATGTGTCAGTTATCCTCACTCTTGTTTCAGACATCTGCTGAGACAATTTAGCAGATGTGGCTGCTGAGGATGGCAGGTAGACACCAAAGATAGAGAAACAGCCCTAAAAAGGGATTTGTAAACCCTCCCACCAGAAATGCTAGTCCTCCCTGAACAAGAGGGAGGGAGAAAGAGAAAGGGAGAGTAAAAGGGGGAGGGGAAGGAAGAGAGGAAAAGTGTGTGTATATATATATATATATATATATATATATATATATATATATATATATATATATATATATTATATATATACATATATATTTGGAGATAGAGATAGAAATAGAGAAAGACAGAGAGAGAGAGAGAGAGAGATATCAAGAGAGAGCAAGTGTGTGTGTCTGTGTGTATATGGAATTCATTGTTAAATTTTCAGTATGAGCTTTGATACAACGGAAAGTTAATGTTACAATTCAGTGCTTGATTTATTGTTTTATTAATTTTTAGACTTAATAAAATGATAGAGAAAATATTAATGCAGATTAAACTTAAAAATCCATCATACATATATTTGTTTCTACATTGTTAAATGTTCACCATTGACCTAGATTCAGCCCTGGTTTCAGTTATGTATCTCTAATGGCTTAGTGCTTATTTCAAACTGGATGTTCTCTTACCATCTCAGACTTAGCATGTCCAAAGATGATCTGATTATCTCTCCCCCTCCCCCCCCAAACTAACTCTTCTTCTGAACTTCCCTATTTCTGTTAAGGTGCTACCATCTTTTCAGTCACCCAGAGTCAAAACCTCATTGTCATCTTTATCTCCTAACTCCCTTGCCCTAAATATCTAATAAATTGCTAGCAAGTCTTCTCATTTCTACTTCCACAATATTTTTTACTTCCATCCCCTCTTTCTTTTCATAGTCTAATTTAAGCCCTTTTTTCTGATCTACTGAATGGTCTCCTAATTATTCTATCTCTGTTGTCTCTCTCTCTCTTTCTCTCTCTCTCTTTCTCTCTCTCTCTCTCATCCATTCTCCATACAACTACTAAATACAATTCTGGCCATGTTTCTTCCCTACTCAGACTCCAAAGGTTTTCTATTGCTTCTCAGATCTATTGTTTTTAACATTTTGTTTCATTAAAAAAAAAAAAAAAACACCTTGATAATCTGGTCCCAACATGCATTTCCAAACATATTATATACTATTCTTATTTCCACACTATTTTTTTTGTGGTTCAGTAATTTTTCAGTCTTGTCTGTGATCCTATTTGGGGTTTTCTTGGCAAAGATACTGGAGTCATTTGTCATTTTCTTCTTCAGTTCATTTGATTGAGGCAAATAGAGTTGTGACTTGCCCAGGCTCATACACTTAATAAGTGTCTGTAGCTACAACTAAACCCAGATTTTCTTGACTTCTATCCACTGCATCATCTGGCTGCAATGTTATAGACCAGCTAAATCGGGCTTCCTGCTGCCCCTCATTATCTTCACCTAAAAACTAAATTGATTGGGCTAAATGGTCAAGATCTCTTCAAACTCCAAAATCAACAAACTTCTAAGCTCTCCTTCCCCCAGCCCCTTCCAGTGCCCATTCATTGTCCCCATGACAGTGATCCTGCTACTCTCTGAGATCTTACAAAAATTCCAATACTCATTGATGAAAAATGGCAGCATGACTAACAATTACTCGAGTGGAATGTCATACCCTTTCCCTGATCTATCAAAGGAATGGGTTCTCTTTCTTCTCCAATTTCCCTAGAACTGTTTTCTCCCAGCATTATCCCCTGTGTATAAATGTGTCACTACTCAGAGAAGGTGAGCTCCTTGAGAATAGGAATTGTGTCATTTTTATCTTCAGGGTCCAATATAGGAAATCAAACATACTAACCATTTTAGAAACATTTGTGTGTCCTACATTATAATGGGCTGAGGCTTGAGTTGATGCACTGAGGTCCCAAGCATATGAGGCTAAATAGTGATTGGACCATACTCTATTAATATATAAGCTTGGAGAAAGAATGGCCCCCGCCTACTCTTTGTGCAAGGCCTGATGTGTTGTATAGGAAATGACGATTTTGGTGAGTGGAGGCAGGGGAGTGGAAAAGGAAGGGGAGGAGAGACTTTTGGGATGGCCATTGCCACGGTTTGCTCAGCTCACATCTCTATCTGTTAGTTGGCTTCCTGTCGCAACTGCCTATATTTGCTATCGCAATCTTTATTCACCTCTTCACTTCAATAAATATTGAAGATTTTCCCCTTAACCTGAATTCCTGACTCCAGCTGATTTTAAATACGCAGTCATGACACTACATAATGCAAAAAATGACTGGAATGAGGACAAAGAAAAGTATAAGCCTGAGGCAGCAAGGTGGCCGAAGTGGATAGAGCACCAGCCCTGAAGTCAGGAGGATCTGAGTTCAAATCTGATCTCAGACACTTAACATTTTCTATTTCTAAATGTGTGATCTTGAGCAAATCACTTAACCCCAATTGCCTCAGGGAAAAAAAAATAAGGAAAGAAAAAAAAAAAGAAAAAGAAAAAAGAAAAGTATAAGACTGGAGGCTGCACTTCAGGAGTTTCCACTCTCACTGGGGTGGACATTGAACATATCAGCAGCAGCATCTGGAGTCAGAGGGCCTGGATTAGACTTGGCTCTATTATTTTGTCCTGGAATAAATTTTACTGAGTCCCCTGCTCTGTAAAATGAGGCAGCTGGTCTAGAAACTAATGTCCTTGCCAATGCTCCATTCTTCAGCTCCTTCTCAGCTTGGCCACTTGCCTAGGGGCTGAGCCTTGGAGAACTCGTTAAGAGACCTTCAGAAAACTGACAAATCTATGATAAAGTTAAACAAGGTAAACAGGAGCTGCAGTGAAATATATTGGATAGAATCTATTTTAGAATTAGCCAGACATAGATTCAAATCCTGTTTATGGCATGATGGCTGTGTGACCCTAGGCAAATAAACTTTCATTGGCCCAAGATAATTCTCTAGGTCCATAACCTTTCTAGGAGACACCAAACTGAATAGATAGAGGGAATTTCCTCAACTAAAATTCCCTACTCGACAGAATCACATCTAATATATATTTTTTTAAAGAGGCACAGGGAGCTGTCAAATCTAAGTACACTTTCCCTCTAATCCAATCATGCAACGTCCATTCATTTTGATGAGAGTCAATGCTTTTGCACTTCAGAGCCATCATCTCTAGAAAAAACTGCCTTGTCATCATTCTTCAATCTGCCATCATATCGGCTTCTAAGTGACTGATGTGGGCTGTTTGTTATTCCTGCCCTCATCCAATCAGCATCCACCAGCCAAAGGGGTCAAATTGCATTTCAGGTGTCACTGAAGTAAGGGAACGATTACAGTTTTAAAAATCTGACCAGCCTGTGTAGATGCCCAACTGTAACCAGGATGGGTCAATCAGGGTCTTGCCTCAGGGTACCAGTTTTGTGGCAGAAATTATGCTCATAGTCATTCAGCAGGTTAAAAAGCTGAGCTTAGCAGTTTCCTTCTTGCTCTATTCCTCAGCTTCTAACCGTTGGCTTCCCAGAAGCCACCTCATGCTATCCCAAGGGCTCCTCCCTCCCTCTCTCCTGTCTTTAAAAGATGAGGTGAGGTTCTGTTTGATACCACTTGCCCAAGGTAGAACATGGCTAATTATGGGACTGTTCCTTAATCTAAATGCTACAGGAGCTGTAAGTGAGGAGGGAGGGAGAGTCACAGGGAGGAAGGAAGACAGAGTACCTCTCAGATGTGTCTGCTAAAAAAATTTCCCCATTTTATATTTTTATAGCATATTTGGGGGTTAGAACTGGAAACGACCTTAGATATCATCAAGTTTAACTCTCTTACTTTTAAAGAGAAACAAACAGGTTCAGGGAGAACAAACAGTATTATTTGGCTAAGCAATTATTTGGTAATTGGGCAGGTGGGTGGTATAGTAGATAAAACATTATATTTAGTCAGGAAGAGTCATCATCATTTCAAATCTAGCTTTAGACATCTACTAGTTGCATGATCCATCGATTCAAATTGGCTTTACTAGTTCTATGATCCTGGGCAAGTCATATAATCATGTTTGTCTCCGTTTCCTCATCTGTCAAATGAGTTAGAGAAGGAAATGACAAACTGCTCCAGTATCTTTGCCAAGAAAACCCGAAATGGGACCGTGATGAAGGAAAGACAGTACTGAAATCACAAAATTTCAAAATCAAGAATTCAAACTCAGCCCCTGTCTCCCTACCTGAATCCTTTACGTGTTTCAATAATGTCTTCTGCTAGACAGGACCCAGGAAGGCCCTGAATGGAAAGGGAGAGTGAAAAAACAAACAAACAAAAGGACATAGCTTGAGGGCCTGTATTCACCCCACTTCCCAACCCCGTGACTTTCTCCCTTGCAGCAAGGATCTGGAAGGGTTCCACGAGACTTGCCACACAGCAGCTATAAGGGTGATGGAAGGCTGGGCAGCCCCCAGAGGGCACTGTGGGCCCACCGTTCTCTCTGCATCATTCAGGTTGCCAACTTCTGTCCTGAGTTCCCTGAGCCTTGAAACATATGGGCTCCAGTTCTGAGCCACAAAAGTTCCAATGTCCAACCCATGTTTATAAAAAGGTCCTGGAATATCTTTTTTATGATGAAGCCCTGGGTACACAAGAGAAGAGAAGTTTACACTTTCTCCCTCATCTAGCCTCTCTAGCCTTAATCCCTTTTTTTGGGGGGGGGAGGGGAGGGGTGTCAAAGACCCCTTTGGCAGTTGGTGAAAACTAATGACTTCTTCCTAGAATAATAGCTTTAAATCATTGAAGCAAATGCTAAATTTCAGCTAAAGATTAATAAAAATAAAGATAGAGTATTTTTATCCATTTAAGTCCACCAATCCCCCTTGAAACCTCTCCAAAGACCCCTTAAGGACATCTATGGATACCAAGTAAAGAGTTTCTGGTTTAGAGAATGAAAAAGAATTGCTTCCTTGTAAGAGGTTCCAGTTTATTCTACATGTTTTATCTCCCTCCTACCTACACAGGCCATCTGAGAGCTCTATCTTACCCCAAACTCTCATGGGTCTCAGAGCCCAGTATCCCTAAATAGTAAGTACTTAACTGATTAAATTCAAGTAGTACTTTCAAATTTGCAAAATATTTTCCTCATCCCACCTGTGAGGGAGATAATATATTCGTCATCTCCATTACACAAATGAGAAAGGATTTTTTCACATCTTCCCTCATCAGTACCCCCGAACCCTCCTTATCCCCCCTCTGAGGGCATCCCCTCCCACTGTACAAGAAAAGATAGATACTTCTTTGTGAGTTAACTCTTCTTCTCCCAATACATTCTACGCTATTTATATTTTATATTCCTTTGATCTGGTCTTCTCAGCCCCATCATTGAACTGAAACCATTTTCTCCAAAGTTACCAAAGCTATCTTAACTGCCAGCTCTAATGGTCTTTTCTTGGTCTAACTCACTCCATAATAATAATAATAATAATAATAATAATAATAATAATAATCTAGCCATTATATAACACTTTAAACTTTTCAAAGTATTTTGAAAGCACAGATCCTCTCCCCAAAGTCTCAGTGAAGTTTTTGTTTTTTGGTTTTTTTTTTTTCCCCTGAGGCAATTGGGGTTAAGTGACTTGCACAGTTGGGAAGTGTTCTATTGTCTCAGATCTGATTTGAACTCAGGTCCTCCTGACCTCGGGGTTGGTGCTCTATCCACTGCACCACCTCGCTGCCTCTCTCAGTGAAGTTTTAACTTTTAAAACAAAACTATTCCACTATGACTTTTGGGATCCCCTGTATAATCTCACTTGATTCTCATAAAAACTCTGAGAGATGGGTGCTACTATTGTGATCTTGAATTTCAAGATCAACTTTTAAATCGACTATTAAACTATAATTATAAAAAGTTATTTGCTCAATGACACAGTTGTTAAATGTCTGAGACCACATATGATCTCAGGTCTTGCAGACTCCAAGTTAGGATCTACCCTGGCTTTGGACACTGTTGGCCACCTCCTCTTCTTAGGTATTCTCTCCTCCCTGGTGTTTCATGGTTCTCTTACCTGTCTGAGTGTTCCCTCTTTGTCATTATTGCTGCATCATTATCCAAGAAGCACCATTTTGTACCCACAAGGATCCCCAGGCTAATTCTCAGATCCCCTTTTTTCTCTATACCCATTCTTGGGGAATCTTATCAGCTCCCATGAGTTTAATCATCTCCAGGCTAGTGACTTCTAGATCTATGTATACAGCTCCTCAACTCCAATGCTACATTATTATCCTCTGCCTTGATGTCTCATTAGCATCTGAAACTTGGGGTTGTTGCTGTCCAATCATTTTTAATTATCTTGACTCTTGTGACCCCATTTGAGTCTTTCTTGGCAAAGATACTGGAATGGATTTTTACCTTTTCCTTCTCAGATTCATTTTACAGATGGGGAAACTGAGGCAAACAGAGTTAAAAGATTTATCCAAGCTGGTGTCTAACATCAGAATCAAACTCAGGAAAATGTATCTCCCTAACTCTAGCCACTGCACCATTCCCTCTAATTCCATTCCTTTTTCCCAAAACTTTTCTCTTCCACACTTTTTCCCATCAAAGGTACTATTATTCATTCTAACATCTGAACACAATCTCAACCATCCTCAGTTTTTCCCTATCCCTAAATCTTCTCTTTTTGGCCTTTATTACCTCTTCCCTATTCATTGCTTCTCTCTCTCTCTCTCTTTTTGGTGATGCAATAGGGTTAAGTGACTTGCCCAGGGTCACATAACTAGTGTTTTGTACATGTGGCTGGATTTGAACTCAAGTTCTCCTGACTTCAGGGTCAGTGTTCTATCCACTGCACCATCTAGCTGCCCTTTTATTTTCACTTCTGAAGCTTTAGTTTGAGTCTCTCCCATATGCAATTCACCCTCCACACATCTTGCAAAATCGTCTTCCTAACTGAAAATTGAGTGGATATCCATCGGTTGGAGAATGGCTGAATAAATTATGATATATGAATGTTATGGAATATTATTGTTCTATTAACAAATGACCAGCAGGATGATTTCATAGACACCAAGAGAGACTTACATGAACTGATGGTAAGGGAAATGAGTAGAACCAAGAGAACATTGTACACAATAACAGCAAGATTATATGATGATCAATTCTGTTCAACATGGCTCTTTCAACAATGAGGTGATTCAGACCAATTCTGATATTCTTGTGATGGAGAGAGCCATCTGCTTCCAGAGAGAGGACTGGGCACTGAATGTGGTTCACAATCTAGAATTTTCACCCTTTTTTGTTGTTTGCTTTTTTCTATCATTTTTTTCCTTTTGATCTGTTTTTTTTTTTTCCCCTGCAGCATGATTAAGATGGAAATTTATTTAAAAGAATCGCACAGGGCAGCGAGGTGGTGCAATGGATAGAGTACCAGCCTGAAGTCCAGAGGACCCGAGTTCAAATCTGGCCTCAGACACCTAATACTTCCTACTGTGTGACCTTGGGCAAGTCACTTAACCCCAATTGCCTCATCCAAAAAAAAAAAAAAAAAAAAAATTGTACATATTTAATCTATATTGGAGTATTTGCTGTCCAGAGGAGGAAAGAGGTGGGGAGAGAGGGAGAAAAATTTGGACACAAGGTTTTGCAAAGGTGAATGTTGAAAACTATCTTTGCCTGCATTTTGAAAAACAAAAAGCTATTGTTGGGTTTTTTAAATGTCCTTTTCCTAAACCATTGACCTGACAATATCACTCCTCTGCTCAAAAAGTTTTAATGGCTCCCTATTGCCTCTAGTATGAAATACCAAGTTCTCAGTCAAGCATTTAAAGCCTTACACAATCTGACTCAGCTTACCTTTCTAGGCTCAGTATACTTTACTCCATTGACATTACTTCTATTCTAACTAAATTGACGTTCTTATTGTTCTCAAACTCAGCATTTCATCTCCAGCCTCCTTGCCTTTGTCCAGGCTATCCATTTTATTCGGGAAATATTCCCTCCTCAACCCTGCCTCTTGGAATCCCTAGCTTCCAAGCAGGTTCAGCTCAGACATATACTACCTGAGCTTCTAGTTGATAGGGTTCTCTCTCTCCTCAAACCATCTTCCATTTACTTACCTAGTTTCCATGATATATCCTCCGGCTGAATATATAAGCTCCTTAGAGATGAGGTTTGTCCTTATATCCCCTGACTTAGTGCCTCAGACACAGTAGGTGCTTAATAGTTGCTTGTTTAACTGAATGACATGCTTACTGGACTCCATGATGAAGGAAAAAAATACCATTTAAGACAAGGTCCTTTATGAAGCTCACTTGACCTTGAATTCAGCTTTAGAATTTGGGTCCCAACCTCTTAGGGTGACCAAGTCCCCCAATACCCAAGGGATATTCTTGCTGCTGCAACGAGAGTCTATCACCACAGCAAATCGGGTAGATTGTCAGCCCTTTGAATCTTGCCCTCCCCACCCAGCCCAGCTTCCCAAAAGAGAGAAATGCCTCCCAGATAGGTCTGTATACATCGGTGTTCACACCTTTTTTATTTTTGTACAAAAACATTTTTTAAAAAAATAATTCATGATCTTGTCTATCCTAAGGTTAATAAAATCCTCGGCTTAGAGAAAATGACTTTTTAAGCATTTTCACTGAGTTGTAAGGAGGCTCGGTAACACATGAAGAGCGAGGGGGGCAGAGAAAGGCAGCAGATTGCGTGATTATGAAGTCCTGAGCGGGAAAGAAGGGGAATAAAGAGACATGGGACATCACACTTGTTTTTCCTGACGTCGCCACACTCTGGACACGAGGAAGGGGTGGATAAGGGAGAGGACAGTGACCAGTATCAGCGCGATATTTACCTGTGAGAGAAGAGAGGGGATAATAAGTAGCAGCCGGGTATCACCTCAGTCAAAGCAATACCTAAGGTGAGGTAACAAGGGCTTGAGCATGAGCACCAAGATTTGTAGGGTACTCACAGAATTTAGACAACGGAGCATCGGATTAGTTAAAACAGGAAGCCCTAAAAGCTTATTTCTTCCCCAACAAGAGAGTTCTCTTATTTGACCTTATCTTAATCCCTCTTTCAAAGCCAGTTTGTGTGGCCCAGGATCTCTCTCCCTTTAGGACTTTGTGATCTGAAATCTCCCCTCTGCGGTGTGAATTTATCTTTGAAGTTGATCTGAGAGCCCTTTTCCTCTGAGGTGATGTGTGGTATGACCTCCAGGAAGCAGGGATTCTAGTTATGGCTATGTCTTAGGTGACCCATACCCATGATTCCATCCTTTGGGTGTCTTGCTTATTACTAAATTATAAATGGTAAAATAGAACGTGAATAAGAACTGCTTATAAACTTATAGAATGAAAGCTGAAAAGAACCATCAAAGCCATTTACTCCAAGTTTTTTACTATACAAGAGAGGAAACTGAGACTCATGATGATGAACTGACTTATAGATATTAAGTATGAGAGATGAGATTCAAACTCAGGACCTCTGACTCCAGAACCAACCCCTGCAATCCCAGCTAGTCCAATCCCTTGAGTTTGCACATATAGAGGGAAAGCGACTCAGTCAGAGTTACACAGCTGGATGTTAACAGGACTGAAATTTCAGTTCCTCTGGACACGAGGAAGAGGTGGACAGATCTTCTGGTTCCTGGGAAGGTTCATTAAGAGCCAGTATTTTTAGGGAGGCCATTTAAGTGAGCATCCAGGACAGGTGAACCTCTGAGAAATGAAGGCAGAATATAATGGGAACAACACTGGTGGCTTTGCCTCTTGTGATCTGGTAACCTTAAGGAAGGTCTTTACCTGAGGTCCAGATCATTTCCCTCACCTATAAAATGAAAGGCTTGGGCCGAATGATCTCTGAAGAGTGCTTACAATTTGGATTCTATGATCTCATTTCAGCCCCAGGAGAGACCAGTGAGACAGGTAAGCCTCTCTTAGTTGGAGAATTCTAGTCATTGGACAGATGAGAAAAGAAAGGGTCAGAGTGGTTCCAGGACCACAGGCACAATCTCAACAGCTTATGAGCAGCAGAAACAGGGCCTTAATGTAGGTTTTCTGCCTTTGATTCCTTGGTTCCTCCGAGATAAAACATGTATTCAGAAGTTTAGTTCAAAGCAAGTTCTCGGGCTTCATCAAATAGATTATATTTTGTTTATAAAATGGACTTAAATCAAAAGTTTCTCATTCTCTCCCCCATCAAGGTTGAGTTTATCAAATTTCTTGTATCATAGGAAGATGGACATAAATCTGGAAGGGACCTTAGAAGTCATCGAGTTAACTCATTGTACAAAAAAGGAAACTGAGGCACTGTTAAGTGCCTTGCCCAAGATCTCACACACAATACAAGTGGTGAAAATAAAAGGATTAAAAGCCAAGTCCTGAGTCTAAACCCAACAAGCAGTCTGCTACATGGAGTTGCTTCTCCTTTTTGAACTCCTTTGCTGTTGGCAGCGAAATCCAGGAAACCCTCAGCCACAGTTCCTTATGGGGAGCTCCTAAGGAGCCTCTTACATCGTCCTCCTTATGCCATCTTCCCCCTCCTCCCCTTTACTGCTCACCCTCTTCCCCAGCCAGCCTTCTTATGCAGGATAGGGGAAAAAAGGAACCACAGGGATGTTACTCACATAGAGAGGATTGCCCTCCAAGGGCCCTTTGATGAGTATGAAGATGGGGAACTGCAGTAATGAGATCACTCCTGACAACATCATCACTGTCCCAAAAATCTTCCCAAAGTGCTCAGCAGGAAAGCTGTGGAGAGGAATGGAACCCAGTAAGCTAGCTTGCCCCTTCCACTCTAGGGACTTCCTAGTAATTCATATTTTGCACATGTTCCTTACTGCCCCATTATCTTACTCTTTTTCTTCCAGGCCCAGAATTTTAAAGGCTGAAATTTTTTAGAAGTAGAAGGTTCCTCTTAGATTGCCATGTTCAATCCATTCATTTTATAGGAAAAAACCCTGAGTCTCAGAGAGATAATACGCCAAAGATTATGAGGAACTGAATCAAGACCTGAATCCTGGTCCTTTGGTGTCAGGTTTTCCTTGCTACTCCATTACCATGCCTTCCCCAACCAAAAAAGGTTTTAAAAATTAATGGCTTTAAAAAAAATAAAAATAAAAAAAGAGAAAAGTTAATGGCTTCTCTTAAGAATTCTTTTTGAAAGATGAAGAGAAAAAATGTCCATTAGCCAACTTTCCAAAGATGACCAGCCTGCAATAGTGACATTATCAATATCTTCTCTTTACAAAGTGCATTACCCATTCTCTTGAATGAACTTCCCTCTAGCCCTATGAGACAATCAGTCCAGGACGATCTTCATTTTACAAGGTCAGAGAAGTAAAGGATTTCTCCAAGACTGTACAGTTAATGAATTATAAAGCCAGAACCAACACCAGATCTGGCCTCCAGGTAAGCATTCTGGCCTCTGGCTTCAGCTCTTATCATCTCTCCTTTCTCTAGTTCCATCTTTCCATTTGCATTTACTCCCAGCCTCCTCTTCTTCCCTCCAAAGAACTCATCTCAGAAATTCAGAGTAGAAAGAGTTCATCCCTCAGTTGAATAAGGATCTCTTCCATCACACCTATCAGGTAAGTGTCTCATTTCTTTCTGGCTTGACAACCAACAGGGAGGGAGAACTCACAACCTCCAGAGTCAGCTTTGGAACAGCTCTAAGTTTTATCGAGTTTCTCCTGACCTCAAAGTCTGATTCACCTCTGTGCAACTTCAATCGTTGCTTCTAGTTTTGTCCTCTGTGGCCAAGCAGAGCAGGGTTGGGTTCCTTTGCATGTGACAGATTCTTTAAGAATACTTAGATAAGGTAACTTGAAGTACTTTAAGCACTCATCCAAATAAATTTATATATATATATATATTTTTTTTTTAAAGAAGAAAAAGTAGAAATAAACAAAAAAAAATTTTAAAAACAACTGATCCATTTGTTCTTCTTTAAGGTAATCATCACTGGTTCTTTCAACACATTGTCCCATGGCAGAAACTCAAGACCCTTTCTTTATCATCTATGTTGTCCTCAGGCTAATATCAGTCCTAAAATTTGGTATCAAGAACTGGACCCCAGATGTCTAACCACATGGAATGGCTATCTTTCTAGTCCTGAACTTTATGCCTCCCTCAATGTTTGCCAAATCTTTCTTGATGACTATGTCAAGCTAGCAATGCTTCAGTTTAAAGCATACTTACTCAGAAAAACTGTTTTAGCCATAGCTACTCTCAGGTTATCCTTGAAACCCAATGAGTTTTTTTTTTTTTCAACTCAAGTGAAAAAGCTTTTTATTGATCTTTATGTTTTTCATCTTGAGAGGTTAAGAAGCACACTGGAAAAAGAGCTGATTTAAGGACCAAGATCTGGATTCAAATCTAGTATACACAAATAACATACATATGTGTACATTCTCCAGCTTCTTCGAGCCACAGCTGAGAGTTGGACACCAAAGGTAGATGAGCAGCCCTTTAAAGAGCCCAGCAAGCCTTCACTCCAGAGGTTTTAGTCCTCTCTGCACACTCTGTTCACCCTAGCATACAGTAGGTAGTTAATAGATGCTTGCTGATCAATGGATTTATCCAAGAAATTAAATAATGTCAAGCAGCATAGACTCCTAAGACACTCCATTGAAGATCTCCAACCAAAATTAACACCAAAACTACTGATGATTACTCATTGATTATCACAAGTCATCCAGTCCCAAAATCAATCATTAATCATCTAACTCCCATTTCTTTTGATCTCTTGTCCAGTTTTGGCCCCATTCCATAGGGTTTAGAATGGATGTCTCCTTTGCTCTAGAACACACACACACAACAAACACACACACATTTCCCACCTCCCTGCCTTAACCCTACTTACGCCAGAGTGATGAAGGCAGCATTCCCTCCATACAGGAAAGATCGACTGATAACTTGTAGGATGAAGGTTAAATACTGAAGGTGAAGTATGGGAATGGAGGCACAGATGGCGAAGCCGAGGCACAACAGGGATGTTACAGTCAAAGATGGGAAAGTAGAGTGAAGGTCTGCCATAGACTCTGGAAAACCTGGTCCGGGAAGAGACTGGCTTAATTCAAGGTCAAGATTAGAGACGGGGTGGAAATTGGAAGTTGAAAGGCTCAGAAGTAAGAGAAAAATTGGGGTAGGGAGGAACTTCTATGGGAAGAACAAGATCCAGGAGAGTAGAGGGCAGGGGACAACAGATTTTACATTTAAACAAGGAAGGTAATATTCTTTTTTTTTAATTTAATAATAACTTTATATTGACAGAATCCATGCCAGGGTAATTTTTTTATAACATTATCCCTTGCACTCGCTTCTGTTTCGATTTTTCCACTCCCTCCCTTCACTCCCTCCCCTAGATGGCAAGCAGTCCTATATATGTTAGATATGTTGCAGTATATGAAAGGTAATATTTTTTAAGCAGATAAATCAAAAAACTATTAAGCTGTGAGTTTCTCTCTCCACTCCCCAGGCTATCTCTTCCCCCTGGTTGGCTCCTTTTCTTTCCCATTTACTACACCCTGGTGCCCAGCCCATGGATTAACTCTAGTCACTAGCATGAGTCAGATTTTAGTCTCTCCATCCATGGAACCTCATATCCTGAGATCAGAAGTCACCCAACCTTAGATCTCTTTCTTCCCAACCACCACTATATGGTGTATTGTCATTTATCAAAGACCTAGAATTGCTAGGAAGGAGGGAGAAGAGGCAAAACAATGAAAAAGAAAGACAGGGAAAAAAACTTGTTGAAGGGGTTCCAAGACCTTGGACAGAGAAACAAGTCTTACCTTTTTTACTTGCCTCTTGCTGGTATTTTTTCTTAAGGCGGTCCAAGAAAAATCCATTCCAGGGGGCACAGAACACCCCAAAAAGCTGAGTGATGGCAAAGGCATTTGTATAGGAGCTGACTGCAGTGGTTAAGGGATGATGGTAGAGAAGAAAGAATCAGTTCTGAGCAGAGGAAATGTCTAGTCTACCCATACCTGTCCCTGTTGTCCCACCCCAAACTCATTTTTTCTTGGTCTTCCTTTGTATCCACAATGTTCTATTTTATTTTTTCCTTTCTTTTTATTAATCCACAGTGTTTTATTTTATTTTGTTTTTTCTTTCTTTCTTTTTTAATTCCACAGTGTTTTATTTTATTCGTTTTTTCTTTCTTTTTTTTTTAATCCACAGTGTTTTAGCACAGTGTCTAAAACATAATGAGCACTTAATAAATGCTTAACAAAAGCCAGGCTATTCATGTCTATAATTCCAGCTATAAGTAAACTGAAAGGAAAGAATCTCCTAAACGTGTGAGTTCTAAGCTGCAATGGGTTTTGCTGATCAGATGTCCATATTAAGTCTGGAATCTGGTTCACTATAGTGATTCATTAGTGTGAAATGGGGGGAACCCATCAGATCGCCCAAAGCCAAATCCAAAATGGAGAGCTCAAAGCTTCCCTGCTGATGAGAGAGAGATTAGGCCCATGAACAGCCCATGCATCTCCAGTCTGGGTAAGAGTGGAAGCTTCAGTCCTTTTAAATATTTTAATAAATGCTACTGTTCATGGCGATGATGAGGTCAGTTAGTCCAATGTTTTCACTGTACAGGGGAAAACAAATAGGCCCAGAGTAGGTAAATGACTTGTCTAAGATGACTAATGAATCGGTGGCAGGAGCAAAGCTAAAACCCAGGGCTTGCTTCCCTCATAGATTAGCATTCCTTAAGATTTTTAATAATGATGTTCTTCCCCAAGAGGGCTAAACTCACACAATGGAAAGATCCTGATTGTGCCCAGAGAAGCAGCTTCCAATTCCAGCCGCTAAGAGATCATGAACGAGCCATTCAACTTCATTGAAAGGCAGCCCAATGGAGTAGATAAAGCAATGAACTTGAGTCAAAAAACCAAGTTCAAATCCCACTTCAGGCAGTCACTTGTGAGAGTCTGTCTCAGCAATGAAATCCCCCTCAGTCTATAAGATGAAGGGATTGGGCTCAATGGCTTCCTATCTATTCCAATTCTAAAGCTATGACTCTATGGTTCACAGACCATTTTTCTCATCAGCAAACTGAGGAGAATCCTTGTAGGGCCTATTTTTCGTGACCCTTTTAAGGAAAGCCCTTTGGAAACCTTAAGAGAGCTAATGCAACAGGAAGAATTTTCATGGGATTCCACATCCCTAGCTTGCAACAGAATTGGGCCAATGAGATCTCCCCATTCCACGTTTGTGTGACATCCCCCCCAGGCCAAAGGCCCCTCCTCCACCCTCCAAGCAAGTACCTAGATTCTGGTCCCTTTGGGCCAGTAGGTTCAGCATGGGGTTGAGGGTTCCGATGAAGAGGTAGTGCCACAGCTGCATCACAGAGAGCCAGATCAAGTGCCAAAAGAATCGCCAGGATAGCACACAGCTCCGGAAAGAGGGAGAACCACTCTGGTCAGTCTTGGCTGAGGAAAGGAGAGCCCCCACAGGGTTAGGGAGAAGGAAGGAGAAGGGAAAACTACAGGGAAAAGAGTAAATGGAGAGATTATGGCCAGGGACTGAGCAGTGGGAGAACCTGTATTAGGTGTGTGGCAGTGAAGAGAGCACTGGACTTGTAGTCAGGAAGAATAGAGTTCAAATCCTGCATCAGATATGTTAGCTGCATGATCCTGACCATTTAAATCCCTGCCACACAGGATTTCTGTGAGGATCAAATGAGATAACCTATGTAAAAAACCTTGTAAACCTTGAAATGCTACAGAAATGTTAGTTAATATTATCTATAATCCACAAGTAGACTATAATGAATGGAACATAGTATAGTAGATAGTCCACTGAACCTGGAGTCAAGAAAAGCACAGTTCAAATGCTACCTCAGACTCTTGCTAGCTGGTGTGACCCTGGACAAGCCATTGAACTTCTCTGTACATCAGTTTCCTCTGCTATAAATGAGGGGCTTAGAATCGATGGCTCTCTTGGCTTCCTTCAGCTCTAAATCTATGATCCTCTGTGTACCAGCCAATCATCCTCATGTTACTTTACTCTGAGCTCTTCTCCCTTTGCAGACACTACCTGCCATTCTGAATCCCATGACTTCCAGTTAGTCCAGTCCAAACTTGAATAAGACATCTCTCTCTGAGTGACTATTTTGGATCTACTTGAAGATCCATGATCAGAGGGCCATTCACATCTAGGTCATTTTTGGAGTGGCTGGAATTGTTAGGAAGTTTCTCATTACAATGAGTCTAAATCAATCTCTACAAAACTTCCATTTATTTATTGTCCTTAGTACTTTCCTCTGGGATCAAATAGAATAAGTCTCATTCTTTTTTTTTTTTTTTTTTAATTACAACCCTGAAAACATTTGAAGGCTGCCTTTTTCTAGCTCCCTTTCTCATTTGAGGGTCCAATACTAGCTGGCTCACTACCGACATGGTGCTTTAAGGTATACAAAATGCTTCCCATATATTAACTCCTTTGACCCTTAAAGCAATACTTTGAGTTTGCTGTTATTACTGTTAAGAGGAGGAAAGCTAATACTGTTGGAGGCAGGATTTAAGCCCAAACTCAACTACCACCTAATCTGATAATGCTTAAAAGCTTAGAAAATTGCTTGAGGATATTGAGAATTTAAGTAATTTCTGTGCAGAGCAGAATGGAGTAAGTAGTCTTGGATCGAGGTTCAAATCCAGCCTCTGATCCTTACAGACCACATGAGCAAAGGCAAGTCACAGAGCTTTTGAGCCTCAATTTCCTCACATGTAAAATGAGATTAATACCAGTAGTAACCAGTAATAACTAGCAATTACTATGTAGTATAGATTGCATATACATATTCACACATATACACAAACACACACGTGTGTGTGTAAAAGTATATGATAATTGTATAATTATTCTGTATACATGTTAATAAGAATGATGATGACAATAATAATTATGTGTCATGTAGGGTTTGAATCTACATTTTCCTTACTTTAAAATCAGCCTTCTCTACTGGACTGCCCTGTAGTTATTAAAAATAATAGTATTTGTTGAATAGATGAGAAAGATCAAGAGAAAGAGAAATATAGACTAGATTGTAGAAGGGTGGGAATGTCAGGGATTATTATCAGATAGCAACTTCCTTCTTTGTGAAAGTAGGGAATTCTGAGGGGGAAATACTGCAAATCTCAGACTCAGCTGACATACTGAGTAATTTTGCTCCCTGATTCCCACCCGATCTCCTTCTTTTATTATTTGTTAAGGGGAGAGGGGGGGAGGGAGAGACACAGAGAGACACAGAGAGACACAGAGAGAGAGAGAGAGAGAGAGAGAGAGAGAGAGAGAGAGAGAGAGAGAGAGAGAGAGAGAGAGAGAGAGAAAGAAAGAAAGAGAGAGAGAGAGAGAGAGAGAGAAAGAGAGAGAGAGAGAGAGAGAGAGAGAGAGAGAGAGAGAGAAAGAGAAAGAGAAAGAGAGATGAAATGAAAGTGATAGGAAAATAGATCACAATAAAAAGATTTTTAAAAGTCATGTTGGAGAGGTTAGACAAGAGGATCCCAATGAGAGATGGACTTCTAAGAAGCACAAGGAAATCTGCATAGATCCTAAGGATGATCAGGTGAAGGGCAAGACAGTGATGGAGTGAAAGCAGATGATAGAAAGAGGGACTAGAGGCTTACCGACCCTCTTCTTTTATTTTTTGCTAAGGGGAGAGGGGGGGAGGGAGAGAGGGAAGGAGGGAGAGACAGGCAGAGACACAGAGAGACAGAGACAGAGACAGAGACAGAGAGAGAGAGAGAGAGAGAGAGAGAGAGGAGAGAGAGAGAGAGTGAAGAGAGAGAGAGAGAGAAAGAGAAAGAGAAAGAGAAAGAGAGAGAGAGAGAGAGAGATGAAATGAAAGTGATAGTAAAATAGATCACAATAAAAAGATTTAAAAAGTCATGTGGGAGAGGTTAGAGAAGAGGATCCCAATGAGAGATGGACTTCTAAGAAGCACGAGGAAATCTGCATAGATCCTAAGATGATCAGGTGAAGGGCAAGGCAGTGATGGAGTGAAAGCAGATGATAGAAAGAGGGACTAGAGGCTTACCTTTCTGGGAGGGGGCATTAGCTTGCTGCTTCAGTTCTAAATCTTCCTTGCTGACTTCTTCATCTTTTGTTCCTTGGAATCCCTCAGGTCTCCTTGAACAACTAAGGCTGAGAAAAGAGGTGCCCCACCCAACCCCCAAAGTCAGTCAGGTTTTCTTCAACAACATGTCTCAAGCACCTACAATGTGCCAGGAACTGGAACTGGGGGGAAGGAAGACAAAAACTGGCTAACATTCCATAGGGTTTGGGGAGAATTCACAGACAGCTCTGAAAAAAAATCCTGTTCTGGAGGAGTGGGGATGATGGTGGTGGGATTCTGCCAGGATAACATGCTATCATGGGAGATAACTTTATTTCTCATTTCCAGCCCCCAACCCTTACTCTTCCACCACCTGCCCCCAACTTGTGTCAGCATCCTAGGATAGTAATGTTGGCCGTAACATTAATGTCCTGTCCCCCATCAGACCCTCATCTGGGGGAAAAGCTAGATCTTACCCGTAAGTGTAGTTTGATGGCAGTGGAAAGGGAATGTGCCCCTTGGGCATGAGGAAGAAAGTACGGATGAGGTGCCAAATGCTAAAAGCACAGAGGATGAAGAAGGAGACTTGGAGTTTCAGGCCCCGCTCATAGAGAAGCTGTAGAAAAAAAGAGGGGTAGGTCAGTAAGGATGTGGGACCCTAACATAAAAGCTCATTCAACTTGACATCCCGAGGATGTCTACCCTGAGGGCATCCATTGAGCCAGAGCCAGCTTTATGATCTACTACCTCTTCAGGATGACTGAAAAGGTCTGGGCAGAGCCTCTTGGAACCCCAAGTGTCTGCCTTACACACACACACACACACACACACACACACACACACACACACACACACACAAACACTGACATGCTAAAATCCCACCATTAGTTTTATCTCTTTGAGCTTTAAAAGAGGGGACTCTCATAATTAGATCATTGGATGGAATGAATCTTTCAATTGAATAGATTCAAAGATCTGAAGCCGGAAGACCCCCATCGAATCCAACTCTCATTTTACAGATGAGGAAACTGAGGTCAGAAGGTTAAGTGATTTGCCTGAGACCACCCAGTTTGTTAGATGAAAGGGATGTTAGAAAAAAACTATTAAGAACTGAAAGAAATCTTGGGAAAATGTCAGAATCGGAAGATGTTATAGAAAATAGAATGTTGTTGTTGGAAGGGATGTTGAAAAAAATTTCAGTTCCATCCCTTCTTTCACCAGTGAGGAACTGGAGACTAGAGAAGTGAGATGATGACTTAGCTGAGGTCATATAAGTAGATAATGGTGGATAAAAGGTCACACCTCAAGCTAGAGCATTAGGTTAAACAGGTACGCAAGGATTTTGGAAAGGATGGGTACTTCATCTGAAATCAGGAAGAAGGATCAGTCAGATGGTGCAATGGATGGAGTACAGGCCCTAGTGTCAGGAAGACCCATTTAAATCTGGCCTTAGGCATTTAACACTTCCTAGATGTGTGCTGGGCAAGTCACATAATCCCCATTGCCTCACCAAAATAATAATAATAATAATAGGGGCAGCTAGGTGGCCCAGTGAATAGAGCACCAGCCCTGAAGGCAAGAGGATCTGAGTTCAAATGTGACTTCAGACACTTAACACTTTCTAGCTAGGTGATTCTGAGCAAGTCACTTAATTCCAATTGCCTTGGCAAAAATAAATATGTTTTTATTATTTAAATTATTTAATTTAATTAATAAGTGAATTAAATTATTTCTTTTTTTGTTTTTATTAATTATGATGATAACAAAAAGAAAATCATATTTTAAAAAAGGAATCAAGATGAACAGAATTTAAATAGTGCCTCAAAAATATTAACTGGGTGACCCTGGGCAAACCACACTTAGCCTCTCTTAGGCCATTTCTTCATCTGTCAAATAATAGGATCGGACTCAATGCATTCTAACATCTCTCCCAGCTCTGTGATCCTTTGACTTTGGTCTGCTTGAGAGCTGGCTCTGATCCTGCAGGGGTCAGCAAGTTTTTGAGTTCTAAGAGCTTCTTAGCTTCAGAGCTCAGTCAGCATTATTACAAGAGGTCAAGGGGGAAAGGTGAGGAAGGGAGAGGAAAAACAGAGAACCATGGTCTACCAAACCAGCCTTTTTACTGCTCTCCAGAGATAAAGCTCCATGTTCTTTTGCTGAGCGTGGACAATGGTTATACCCATTGACTATCTTCCCTCCCTATTCCACACATACAAACATGCTTGAAGGATTCTCTCTCCTCCATTCTCTCTTGAAATCTCTGATAACCTTCAAATGTGAAACCTTCTATGTGAAACCTTTCCCAATTCCTCCAAGTTGCTAGTACCTTCCCTCCCCAAGTGACCTGCTTTTCATGTTGAGAGATAGACAGATAGATGTATAGATAAATAAAGAAATAGATAAGAAATATAAATAGATAAAAGATGTAGATGGACAGATAAATGTATGAAAATATAGATAAATAAAAGATAAATACATAAATAAATATAGATACAAGATAGATATAGATACAAGAAAGATAGACAAATAGATATAGATAGAAAGATAGATATATGGATAGATAAATCATTAAAAGATGGATATAAATCTATATAGATAGATATGCATGCACACACATATATATGTATGCATATATATACATATATAGGGACAGCTAAGTAACACAGAGGATAAAGCACTGGGACTGAAGTCAGGAAGACCCATCTTTCCAAGTTCAAATTCAGCCTCAGATGCTTATTATCTGTGTGATCATGAATAAATTATTTCTCCTTTTGGTCTCCATTTTCTCCTCTGTAAAATGACCTGGAGAAGAAAGTAGCAAATCACTTCAGTATCTTTGCCAAAAAAAAACTTGGGGTTGCAAAGAGTTGGACAAGACTAAAGACGGCCAATCAACAATATTTATATATGTAGGTATAGAGAGGTAAACATACACACACACACACACACACACATGCTTTCTATATAATGTTGTTTTCCTGATTAGAATATAAGTTCTTTGAGGTCAGTAATTATTTCATTTCTCTCTTTTTACCTCCTGTTCCTTACACAGTGCTTGGCACATAGTAGGTACTTAAGTAATGCTTGTTAATGTGTTGATCGGTCTCCCATAAGAAGAATATGAGATGCCTCTGTGATCTCTGGGACTCAGGAGCACCATGAGACTAGACTGGTTACATGTCTGTTTTGGAATCTCTAGAAGACTTCCTCATACATGTGAGAACCATACAGTAATGTCAGGATAACACATGCTTATGACTCTGATGACAGCAGCCATTGGGGTGAAATCTCAAAGCTGGGAACAGACAGAACAACACTAGCTCTTGAGTCCCAAGGGTGAATCTGAATTTGAATTCCACATCTGAGAATGTCACCTTTACCAAATGAGAGTGATCTTTACCAAGTCACTCAGCTTATCTGTCACTTACTGTCAAACCAAAGTTGAAGCAACTAGCCTCTAATGCCCCTTCCAGACATTCAACTCTTTATTAGCATGATTAAATGGTACTCTTCTATTCTTACATCTAAATAGAATCTCTTCAAATCCAAGATCCACATGGTAAATTTAAGTTTTAATTTGCCTTTTGTAATTTTGTGGAAACTCTTACTAAAGAGAAGTTGCTAAACTGAAACTGACATTTCAAAATTGTATTTTCCTAACGGTGGGTAAACTGTATATTTTATTTCTCCTCCATCCATCAATAAAATGCTGTTTTCAATGAAAAAAAAAAAAATAAAGTCTCTTCCAGTACTGTGATCATATAATCCCTCTTGTCTTCTGCCTCAGATAACCTTAATGGTTGATGAAGGGGCACTCAGTCTGAGATCTTGCCTCAGGACCTGCATTGCCTTCAATGAGCTCTTTATGCTTATAAATCAAATCCAACATTTATGAAATGCTTAGTTGCTTATGAGGCATTATATCAAGTTTCAGGGATATAGACAAACTGGTTCCTACTTATAAAAAGCTTATATTTTATGGGATGGGACATACAACAGGAGTACAGATAAGTATATACATGATTGGGGGAAGAAAAAGAAATGAACTAAGAGGAGCACAAAAGACTTCCAGAGAAGATGGCCCGTGAGTCATGCAAAGGCACAGAGGAGAAAGATGGAGATCCCGAGAGGCCATGTTGGTTAAGAGACTGTAGAAAGGCCAGTTTCAGGTCTAAGGACTTCCTCTTGTCTTATTTCACCCTGGAGGAAATAGGCAATCTGTGAACGTTTCATGAGTAAGAGAGATAACATGTTCAAATCAGAAGATGAATAAGAAAGGGGAGCGAATGGAATCCAGGAATCGATCAGGAGATAAGAAAAGAAAGGAGAAAGAGATCCCAAAGGAGTTTACAAAAATGACAAATCTGCCCAATGGGTCCTATGGAAAAGACTGAAAAATGACCAAGTTCTTGGAAGAAATTGCCTGCCACTCTCATTAGCCTCTCTCTGAAAGTGTTTCAAGGATAGTGAAGGGAAGGGAGATTGAAGGAACGAAAGTACCTTAATGATGAGAAAGATGGCCGAGGAAGAGTCAAATGCTCCATTGTACAGGGTGATTATGGTGGATCGGTGTTTGCCAAATAGGTTCCCCACCTGGAGGATGGATAGCCAACAAGCTATTAATACGTACACATAATATGTCCCTGGAATACTGCTCCTGACCAGAGCTCTAAAGCTCTAACCCCTAGGGGTCACAGCTGTTAAGCCCAGTTAAGAAGAAGTTACTTCTTCCCTTTTTCCTTGTCCTTTGTCTCTTGTCATTCCCCTGCCTCCTTTACCTTTAGGGAAAGGAACAAAGCAGTGAAGGGCCTACCTGCAAATTGGTAAGCAGAAACAAAAGGCCTCCAACAGCAAGCATTGGGAAAGCTGCAAAGAGCAACAATCCCGTACCTGGAAAAAACAGACAGAGGTTACAGGGGCTTCAAGCTCCATTCCTTTCTGCTCCCCTCTCCCTTCCCTGAGCAGACATAAGAACCACAGGCCCAGAGTCTAATAGACCTTAGATTTAGAAATTCCCCAGCCTAATAAAACCCAACGTATACTGTCACATCTCCAGGAAACCTACCATCCTTTTCCCTTTACCTTTTTTTTTTCCCTTTCCCTTTCCTTTCCTTTCCCTGGACTCTTACAGAAGTCAGTCCTTGCCTCACAATCCCACAATTAGCTAGTCCTGCATCCTTTTGTTTCTAACAGGCTCATAGAAAAGAAAAGGAAATACAAATCCACTTCTAGCCAGTCCAGGAAGCAGCCTTAGAGAATTTGAATAATCTACCTCGCTGTCCCAGGGGACAAATGGAGGAAGCCGGGGAGAGCTCAGACAAAAATAGAAAACAGGAGGAGTCCTCACTTACCTTCTTCATAAGAACTTAAAAATAATATTGTACTCTGAAACCTGTGAGTTGTTATTATAGAGTCGTTTCAATTCTATCCCACTCTGTAACCCCAGTTGGGGTTTTCTTGGCAAAGATACTAGAATGGTTTGCCATTTCATTCTCCAGTTCATTTTTACAAATAAGAAAATTGAGTCAAACAGAGTTGAGTGACTTATCCAGGATTACACAGCTAATAAGTATCTAAGGCCAGATTTGAATTCAGAACTCTAGACTCTACACAGTATACATTGTGTCACCTCGCTTCCTTTTATGCTTCTACGAGACGAGACTAAAAAGAAAAGTAACATGATCAATGCTTCAGGGTTAGTCTGTAGCAGAACCGTCCTCCCCAAACAGATTGTGTTTGCATCATAGCGGAAAATACTAGTTTCAATTCAAGCTCCAAGACCTGGGCCAAATTCTGCCTCTATAGTATGTGGGAATCTCTTTACCTTTCCCTAGTTTTCCCTTCTGTCAACAGAGGGTTGAACTATTGCTCTCTAAACTGCCTTCTGCCTCCAAGTTCAATGAGGCAATGAATTGACAGGATACCCCCAAAATGTGAAGCTGGTCATCACAACAGCCTGGCAAGACTGGTAGTGAAAGTATTATCTGTCTTACTGATAAGACTGGGATTCAAAGAAAAAGTGATTAATTAGAATCCCCGTTATAGTTAGGGTCAAATCCAAACTCAGGACCTTTTTTCTGGAAAGGGGTTAATCATCCTATATGTATGCAAGCAAGTAGATGTATATGAATGTGGGGATATGGACATAAATACATACATGTGGCTGGAGTATGTATGTGTAGAGGTGTGCATGTATTCAGATTTATGTTTAAAGAAATAGCTACAGTGTGATGAAGAAAATAACCCTTTCTGACTTCAAGCCACCTGGATTTGAATGAGTCAGGGCTGTGGGAACTAGGACTGCTCCTTCATTTTCTGAGTCTCTGTTCCCTCATCAGCAAAGTAAGGATGAAACTGACTCCTTATCTGTGGTCACAAAGACCAAGTGAATTAATGTAAAAAAAAAAAAAATACTTATGAATCTCAACAAACTATAGACACATATTTTAAATTCATTTTCTCTCCCAATGGGTAGAGGTGTTAATGTCACTCATTTGCAGAGGAATAATCAGCTTGGTAGAATATACCTTTTAAAGCTAGTGAGCTCGGAGGCAGTTTGCTAAGAGCATAAAATGCTAGATTTGGCAATAGAAGATGTGGGTGGAAATTCATTACTTAAGTGACCTTAGCAAGTCATTTGATTCCTCTGGACTTCACCTTCCCTTTTCTCTGTAAAAATGAGAGAGTTCATATTTAGATGATCTCTACAATCTACAATGCTCTTATCTAAATGACAATTACTATATAGAGAAGGCATCATGGTGTTAATTAGAAGATTAGAGTCCATCAGAAGACCTGTCATTTATCACACTGGTCTGAATACAGGTCATGGTTTCTCCAAAAACTGACTCAGATGAGTCTCATATTTTTCTTCGATTCCCCTTATGTATGGAATGTGAGCCAATATAGCACTAGCTTTTGGTTAATTTCTTGAGCCTCAGTTTCCTCATCTGTAAAATGACAATCATGCTCCTCCTGCCTCTGTCCAGTCCTACCAACTAGACTTATTCTACTTGGTCCTAAAAAACAACATCAGAAGTTATGGGTGAAAGATACCAAGAAGTGGATTTAGATTTGACGTTGATTAAAAACTTCCCAACATGGAGAGTTCAATAAAATAAATAGTCCAATAAAACGGACCATCACTGTCATCAATGGATCTCCCATCACTCCTTCACTGGAGGTCTTTAAGCAAAAGCTAAAATGTTACATATTGACCATGATGTAGAAAAGGCTCTTTATCTCATAAGCCTAGGGTATGGTAGTAAGAATGCTCAGTGCCAGAATCAGAGGACTTAGGTCCATACATCACCTCTGATGTTCACTATCTCTATAAACATTAATTTCATCATTTTATCTCCTAGGGTCTCAGCTTCCTCACTGTAAAGTAAAGGGGCTAGGCTAGCAAGCTTCTGAAGTGCCTTCCAGAGCAATATCTATGATTTTATTTATAGTTTGATGATGATAAGTGAGCTATTAACCATACTTATTATGACATGACTAAGTACCTGCTTAACCTCAGTCACTTATATGTAAAATATAAC
The DNA here is from genome assembly GCF_016432865.1 of Antechinus flavipes. Classification (NCBI taxonomy): domain Eukaryota; kingdom Metazoa; phylum Chordata; class Mammalia; order Dasyuromorphia; family Dasyuridae; genus Antechinus; species Antechinus flavipes. Next base: position 247,173,309 of record NC_067403.1, read on the forward strand.
ACTAATAGTCATAACTTTCCAGGGTTGTGGGGAGAAACAAATGAGATGATATAATTAAAGTTCTTTAAATCGGTAGCTTTTTTATGCAGATATTTCCAAAGGGATGCTAGTGACCTTGACACACTTCATCTCCACTGATCTTCACAACACCCCAGTGAGGGAGGTACCACAAGTATTTTCCTCATTTTATCAACAAGATTGAAGTTAAAGAAAAAAAAAAAAGAAAAGAAAAGAAAATCGGGCATTTTGCCAATTATTATAAAGAAAATATAAACTTCAGAACAGGAAGGGGCCCTAATGACCATCTAGTGTAACTCATAGTCCACCCATCACCACCAAAATAAAACATCTCTTCTACATCAATGTCCAACAAGTAATCTTTGAACCATTGCTTGAAGAGCTGAAGTGAAGAAGTAAAGAGACTACAGTGACAATTCATTTTATTGGGGGTTGGCTCTCCATGTGAGGAAGGTTGTTTTTTTTTTTTTTTTTTTTAATTGACATCAGCCTAAATCTACTTTTTTGACAATCTTTACCCATGGTTCCTATTGCTACCTTTTGAGACATGGCAGAACATATCTAGATTGCTACATATTCATAGGACATATAGGGCTCTCTACCCCATGGGAGAGATCCACCATTATTGAGAAAGAGAGGGAGAAACAGCAATAAAGTCTATTCCAGATGAGCTAAAGCTGCAACTAAGGCTTCATTACCTGGGGCATTGACTTTCCCAGGGTCACACCCATCACCAGTAAACGTCTGAGAAAGACCATAATCCCAAGGAATGCCAGACTCACTTCTGCTCTTTATCCACTATTCCCTAAAGCCTTTAAAACACTACCATTGTTAAAACCCCGATTACTTGGAGACTTCAATCTACTGGGACAATGGTATATTAAAAGTAAAAGTAAATACAAAACCAAAAACAAATACCAATAACTAATCATAAACTTAGCTAATATTTTCTTAGAAGTAAAGCCATAGCCCCACCCCACATACTTCAGACTCAACTCTGGGAAAGTCTTAGAACTACTATGTGGATCCATTCTGGACTTCAAACTATTAGAATATCAGTAACAATCTCCTCCTCTCCCTGCCCTGAAGGCTATAGGTGACCTTTCAATATCTTCCAGCCTAACTACCTCTGGCAGTCTTCCCGGCTGTCAGCTCTCTACTAAGCCAGGATGGGGCTCCCTACACACCTTGGGATATTCTAAGGGATGAAGAAGGGCGATGTTTATGATGGAGAAAGCCCTGGGACTGGACTCAGAAAGAACACTGACTCAGGCACTTAACTAATTAATCACTGTCTGCCTCAGTTTCCACAATTACAAAAAAAAAAAAGGTTACACTAATAGCATCTACTTTCCAGAGTTGTTAGGATCAAAGGAGACAATATTTGTAAAGTATTTAATATATTTCCTGGCACATAGTAGGTGTTCACTATTTTCACTACAGATTGGCCTGGTCTACAGAGTTTTCTTAGCTTCTACACTCCAAGTCTCTCCAAAGTCCCAAGTGGGTGGGTTCTCATCTGGGCCAAAGTTTCTTAAACTGTCAGCAGTAACCTCATAAGACTAACTGAATGTGGGGATCACGAAATTGTGATTTATTGTCAGTAAATATTTGATTTGCATACCTATTTTATATTTCTAAGTCACTCATGTATCCTTGTTTTCAGTACCTTCCACCCACTCCGAACTTCCATCCCATCACCAAATCAATCATTTCTCAGTTGTTCCTCAATGTCATGTCATAAAATATTGAAATAGTTCAGGTGACAAAGATAAGAAATAATCTCATGGAATCTTAGAGCTGAAAGACCATTTATTACTGACCCACCTGTATAGTAAAGATAAGGAAACCGAGATCCAGAGGGATAAGTGACTCCCTCAAGAGAGAGATGTGGGGTTTAAATCCAGGTCATCTTTCTCCAGTATATTATACAACAAAACGGGGAATCCCAGTTGTATGATACTTCATGTTAGGTTTTTTTTTTTTTTTTTTTTTTTTTTGGTAAAATAAGAATAATAGAAAACCCATTCCATCACCTTACAGAATTCATTTTGACTTCCAATAGGATGTTCATGAAGACATTCTAAAAAGCATCACCTTTTGTACAAATATGGACAGCAGTGCCACCGGCTAGTTAAGGAGGTGAACGGGGATTGTCCTTGGGATATTAATGATTAAATGAAAACCCAGGAAAATTGAATGGATAAGAAATATCTAAGCCCAGTTCTCTTCCCCCTTCCCCAACATCATTCTGCTTTTTTAGTCTAATACCCTAGCATTGTGGGAGGGCTTATGTGAAGTATCCTGCTTCCTTCCATGCACTTGGTACTTACCTGGAGAAGAGATAGCTACAAGAAGTGTGGCTCCAGCATAGAGAGTTCTGAAATGCAGAAAGAAAAGGGACTTGTGAAGAGAGAACACTCAGGTCCCAGAGTGAAAGAATGGAGACATTCCTGCTTGGGACCCACTTTTTTGTTATTTGGGTCATTTTATTTTCTTTTTGCTGTTCACCAAAAGATGAGCAAGAGAGATTCCCTTCTCTTCGGTTCCATGATTATAGAAAACTTAAGTATTGAGAAAATTGCCAATTTAGAGAGATGGAGGGAGAAAGATAAAAAGATTTAGTCAGCTGACCAAAAAAAAAAAAAAAGATTTACTGCAGTCAGGTGGATATAAGGTGTAAAATGAGTTGATTAAAGAAAATGAGAGAGAACCTGAAATGGACCAAGAGGCCTGGCCTGTCTCTCTAAGAGTGGTCCCAAATGGCTTGATAATAGAACATATTATATGGTCCCAAAATCATATGGTCTCCATATTATATGGAGAGAGTTGGGACCCTTTCACACTAAAAATAAAACAAAGCAGAAACTAACAATTAGTTAGAAGATCAGTCAGGGTGTTTCTAGGTAGTGAAGTTCAGTAAAAGAAACCCTGATCCTTAACCTAAGAAATCTAGGCGAAAGGTACATCTCTGAAATATATGTGTTATATCACTCTAAGTCACTGTACTCTTGTGAGTGGGCTCTCATCTGTGTCAAAGTTTCTTAAACTGTAAGCCCATATGGCTAACTCAATGTGGGAGTCATGAAATTGTGATTTATCATCAGTAAATGTTTGATTTGCATACCTATTGTATATCCCTATATACCTAGGGTCGTGTAAAAATTTCTCAGGCGAAAAAGAGTAGCAAATGGAAAAAGTCTAAGAAGCCCTGATCTAAGTGCTATTGTTGAGGTCTAGATTTGGGGTACTTAAATGAAATTAGGGTTTAGTTGAGGTCTAGTGGCAAGTTTGGGGTACAGGGAGTCAAGCAAAGCTCCCCTGCAACTCCCTTGGATTCGGCGCAAGGATACGGAGGTAAATGAGCTCTAGTAGCGCCACGAGTTCCCAATAAAAGCATTTATTGGCCCAAGAGCTAGATTGATAAAAGAGGTTTATTATTGGGTTTGGAAGTAAGGAGATAGGTGAAGATAGAGATAAGGAGGGCACTCCAGTGGACAGAGGGTCCTCACATGGCTACCATGTTTGGAATCTCTGCAAAGAGGGGTTCCCAGCATGGCCTTTTTATAATGGGAGATTTAGCTCGAGGGACTTTTGGGTGTAGCCCCAAAGTTGATTCAGATACAGGTGGGGCTGGGACAGGTCCGGATCTTCTATTGGAATTCAAAGGCACCAGGATTTGTGAATCAAAAGGTAATTACATTCACTAGGAGGGGATGGGAATCTAGAAACTAATCTTTCCCACATCACTATCAATAAAAAGAAGGCAAAGAAAGAGACTAGGAAATAGTACAATGAATCAGAGTAGATTTAATTAGTGGACCGTGTTATATCATATAAGTAATGATACATCTGGAGACTTTGGAGAAACATGAAAGGATTTGTATGAAATGATGGAGAGCATAGTAAGCAAAATCTGAAAAACAATTTACACCATGATCACATTTATAAAGGAAGACTCCAGAATTGTGTTCAATGCAGTGATCAGCTGGAACTTCAGAGGATTATTGGTGAGTCCTCTTGGGAAAGAGGTCCTGGGCTATATGTACAATTCATATGCTTGCAGAAATGAGCACTGGCTGCTTTGTTTAGCTTAACTGTATTTATCACAAGAGGAAGTGCCATTTGAGGAGTGGGAACAATGTCTGTGGGAAGTAAATATGTTTTCTTTGCAAGTTAGTTTATCTTGGGTTTTGGTGTTGATTTTGCTTTTTTGTTTTGTTTTGTTTCTTTTTGGTTTTGAGAGAGAGACATATTCTCTAGTCTATGAAAAGTTAGTCACTACAGCAGAAAAAAACACCGGATTTAAAATCAGGAAACCTAAGTCTGAAACCTTGTTCAGTCACTTATAACTAAGCATCTCTAGGCAAATCTCTTTCCTTTTCTAGATCTCAATTTCCATAACGAAACAGTTGTAAATTAGCCAAGAGGAGAGAGGGCTATGTAGCTATCGGCTCCTCAGACTGCCTAGATCTCCTACCAAATATGGCAGTGGTAGCAGCTCTCAAGCCAACCCCTGATTTAGGAGCCTGGGCCCCAGAAACTCACATAGCAATGAGACGAGCCACGGTGGTTCCAAGGCGGTCAAAGATGTAGCCGGTCCCGAATGTCATGAAGTTGTTGGAGAAAGAAGCCAGGGTAAAGATAAGGGACAATTTTGAATCCTGAGCGCTGCATTCTAGAAAAGAAAATATAGGAATTCTCATGTCATTTAAAGGACATGCTTTAAACAGAGCTAGAACTATAAACAAAGCTGCAACTAGGCAGGGTGTGACTTGTATGCTTCTCCAGAGTCCCAAAATTTAGAGGACACCAAAAATCTTGGTATACTTCAGCAAGTCAGGGAAAGAATGAGCTTTTCCCTCAGTGTAGCAACAATTAGGGTGACAGGATGCTACCAGATAGCTTTGTCCCATTGATCCCTTGTCCTAGCTATCTCAAGGGTACTCCCTCTCTCCCTCCATCCCTATATCTAAAGAATCAAAACTTGTCCAGTACTTAGATACAACTACCCCTCAGACTCATGCTAAAATATGACATTTCCTCCTTTTCCACTTCCAATTCCAAGAATTAGAAAGGACCTTGGGGATTATCTAATACGATCCATGAACAAAAACAAGAATCTCTTCATCATCTCCTGCCTGTAGACCTCCAGAGGAGTCATTATCACCATAGCATTTATATGGTTTTGCAAAATGCTGAGAGAGAGGATGATTTTTAACATTTCCATATCACTTCAAGTTTCACTAAACATTGTGCTACTATCCTCATTCTACAGATGGGGAAACTGAGGCCCATAGAGTTAAAGTGACTTGCCCAGGTCATAGACAATAGTTAAAAGTCAAGATTTAAATCCAGGTCTTCCAACTCCATTTGTCATTCTTCCCATTGCACAGCTGCAACTATCTCCTTTGGGAAAGCTCACTGCCTTCTGAAGCAGTTTGTCTCACTTTAATATGGTTGGTAGAAAAGTTTGCCTTTGAGAGTGGGAGAGAATTTGGAACTCAACAATGTTTTTTAAAAATTATTTTTTACAAGTAATTGGGGAGGAAAAAATAATAAAAAAATATGCAAGACAATTCCAAAGGACCTATTATGAAAAAATGCTATCCACCTCCAGAGAAAGAGCTGATGGAATCTGAATGCAAATCAAAACTACTGTTTTGTTTTGTTTTTTTTTTATTGGTTTGTTTTTTGGGTGGAGGGGGGGGGTGTTTTCTTTTATAATGATATGGAAATGTTTCACATGACTGCTGATACATAACCTTTATCATTTTACTGGCCTTCTCAATGAAGGGGAAGGAAGGTGGGGGAGAATTTGGAACTCAAAATTGTTGAAGGACATTTAAAAATTATTTTGACATGTAATTGGAAAAAAAAACCAAAATATTAAAATTCAAGAAAAATTCATCCTTACATTTAGGGGGGAAAAATTGCCTCTAAACCATTTTACCCACAGGTCCTGACACAGACCCAATTCCCCAACAAAAATGGATGAAAACTTCCCAGAACTGGTTCCTAATGTCACTTTAAAACTAGACTGGAAAGAGGTTCAGAAAATAGGAAGTTTTAGCAATCTCAATTCCTGTGTCATTTGTACTTCACATTTCTCCAAAGTGACTTCATAAGAACTTCCCATGAGTAAAGAGGGGGGAAGTGTTATTTTCCCCATGCAATAGAGACCTCTCTTTAGAGAGGTCAAATGATTTGTTCAAAATCACCAAGCTGTGGTCAAGAGCCAAGTGGAGTTCATGACATATTTTTAAGGAAAGTTCTCCACCACAGCTGGCATTTGAATCAATTCATTAACAAGCATTTACTAAGTATATTTGTTCCAAGTCCTGTACATACAAAAACAAAACAATCCCTTACTTCAAGGGAATCTTACTCTATCAAAGCACTGCTTTTCTATCTCCTTGGGGAATCTTGAACTTATCAAACTGGGCAATGGGGAGATGGTCCTTCCAGTCCTGGACACCCCAATGTCTTAAAACTGTGTAAATCCTATATGGGGTCTCATAACTGAATGTGGGAGGTCGTGAAATTATGATTTATTATCAGTAAATGTTTGAATCAGTGACAGTATACCTGTTTTATATACTTAGATACCCTTAGAACACAAAAATTTCTCTGGCAAAAAGGAATGACACTGCTCTACACTGCTCATTTAAGATTTCAATCCCCCTGAAATGAAATTTTTCGCCATAAAAAAAAAAAAATGACTCCTCTGAGACATTCCCCCTGATCCATAAGACCCTCCCCTCCCCAGCTCACCCCATCCCCATAGCAGCAGCTGCTCCTACCTGTAAACTCAGTGGCATTGTTTGTCAGATTGACGGGCAGCTCACAGAAATCCTCAAAGTAGTGATCCCTTTTGAGAACGAACACCAGCGAGGTCCAGCCAAAGATCAGCCCAGAGAAGGCAACGCATTCCAGTAGTCCCGTCACGACAGTGGCCACTCGACGTGGAAGCTCAGATTGGGCCATGGGACGAAAACCGGGACTAAGTTAGCTTAGTCTCAGTCCGACACCCACGTTCTCCCTCACTAGGAGCTTCCTCTTTGCTCACTGATTTCTGGAGTTGGCTCCCAATTCCCAAAGGAGAAGACGTCTCTGCTTCGGCTCCTTCCTCCAGGCAGAACTTCCTTCCTATTTGGACTCCTTTAGCCTTAGGCACCAATCTGTCCAGAGGACAAGATCCTTCTGTCTCTGGAATGTATCTACACTCTGAAAGGCAAGGCTCACGTCTGACTTAACTGGGCTAGAAACAGAGGAAAGCAAGAGTAAACTGAACGAGCAGTGAAAAACTAAATAAAGGAAAACAACTAATTCATTAACCTAGAATGAGTTTCCTTCCACTTAGCAGCTACCAGAACCAGCAGCTGTTGAAACAGCTGCGGGGAACTATAGGTTACCAGATGCTCTCTACTTCCTTCTCTCTCATTTACTTTCAACCACCCTAACTTAACCATTTGCTTTTCTCAGCTCCCTATTTTCCTCCTCCTAACCAGAAATTGTATTTATTTATTTTTTGTGTGTGTACTCTTTTGGCAATCTGGTGAAGGCCAGGGAACCTTTCTCACAATGTTTTAAAATGCATACAATAAAACATAGGATTACAAAAAAAAAAAAAAAACAAACAAAAAACAATTATACAGAAATACGGTTATTGACATTTAAAAAAATAAACTCAGGGACCTCGGTGGGGGTCTACATTGTCTTTTACCCAGGATAATGGCTCCCTGGGTAATGATGCTTTGTTCGACTGCATGTTTTATTCAAGAAGCATGTCCATTTCTTTCGGAAACCTCATTTACAAAGTCCTCCATCCATTTTCTTCATATTCACACACGTTCCCTCTGACCAGCAGAGGGAAGACCTAGAAACTGCGATTTTCCCCAACCACCACCACCAACAAAAAAATAATAACTTTTCTGAGTTTCAGTTTCCTCGTCTGTACGATGAAGAGATCAGATTACATGACTTTTTAATCTGGATATTCCCTGCCCTAAAATCCCTTCCCAACTCTGCCAAACTGGACGTCTCTCAGCTCAAACATTTTGGTGTTCTAGAGTCCCTCTCAATTGTGATCTTGTTTTCAGCTCTCACATTTTAGTTCTAAAGTCTAGCCCACATTTCCAAGAATGTTTTCCCTTTCCGTTTCCAAGAATCCGTCCTCCCTTTTCCCTTCCCTGCCCCACTCTCTGGAAAATAAAAATAAAAACACACTTAACCCCAGAGTTAGGATTTCCAGCTTTTCCACTCCACCTACCTCTGTTTCCGAAGAGCTGAAGGCAGATATCTCTGCTTTCCTCCCCCCACCTTCTCTTCAGAGTGCTTTTCAGATTCCCGCCTTTAAATCCTGATCTTCTCAGCCCCTCCTTTTTTGCAAATGTGTTGATTCGCAGTCTGAAAGGGATCCACTCCAATAGGGGCTTAGTAGCTCAGCACATCAGCCTCCCCTTCCCCAGAAGAGGTCTCTAGTCCACACGCACTTATTATGCGGCGCGTGTGCATGCAAAGGCACAGACTGAATACCCAAACACAGAGAGAACGTGTACATAATCTTCCCTTCAGAAAAGCAGTATGTCACTTTCCAAGTCCAGCTCCTCAGCCTAAGACTTGATCCTCACCCCCTCCTCTTCCAAAACCTTCTTTATAGCTTCAACATCACCAAGTGACTTTGCTGTCGATACTTAGAGAAACTTTTATCCTGGAGTCTGCTCCCCAGGGCCCCCATTTCCTATTTGGCAACTGTTATTTTCAGGAAAGCTCCAGTCTTATTTCACTTTCAGCGCCTTAGTGATTTTCTCCTAAGCCTCATCAAACATGTTCCACATTATGATCTTTTCTTTCCATCTCCATTTCTGGAACAATGAATCACAATCTCATTTACTCTCCTATTACTCTTGGATCAAGGGCAGTGGGGTGGTACAATGGATAGCGCTTTGGTCCTGGAGTCGGGAAAACTCATCTTCCTGAGTTCAAATCTAACTTCAGACTCTTACAAGCTGTATGACCCTGGGCAAATCACTTAACCCTGTTTGCGTCAGTTTACTCATCTGTCAAATGAGCTGGAAGAAAAAAAAAAAAAAGGCGAACCATTCTGCCAAGAAAACCCCAAATGGGGTTATGAAGAGTTGGACATGATTAAACCAATTGAACAAAGTTCTAGGATGGTATATTTTAATCTACTCTGTGACCTCACTTAGCACCACTCTAATGTTCCAGACCGAAGTGCCCCTCCACTCTCCCCTTAATATGGAGACACTTTGAAGGCAGACACTGGCTTTGGTTTTTGTTGTTCACATCCCCAGAAATTAGTACAATGCTTGGCCCAGAATGAGTGTATAATAATTGCTTTTTCTATGTATTCAAAAGCTTTCTTTCATTTGTTTTCATTCATTATTCAAAGCTCTCTCTTCACCTAGCATACTTGCCTGTCTCATCTTGCCCAGAACAAGGTCTTCATACCACTTCCCAGCTATCTACACACCCATGTTTCCTGCAATCTGAACGTCCTCCTCCTCTCCCCCCAATCCTGACCCTATCCTCTGCCCCCAGGATGCTTGGTTCTAATAAATCCACCCCTACACACACACACACACACACACACACACACACACACACACACACACACACCACTTCAATCTCCATATCATTTTACTTTCTGTACCCTTTCAAACCCTTTCAGCATCCACCAAAATGTAAATTCATTGACAGTCTTTCTAAATTATATTTGTGCTCCCAGCTGCCACAGAGCTATCACTTAAGGAAGAAGAAAACAAGAATTTATTAAGAACCCTCTATGTGCCAGGAACTGTGCTAAGTGCTTTATAAATATTATCTTATTTTATCCTCAAGACAACTCTGGGAGAAAGCACTATTATTCTCCCCATTCTATATAAGTAAATCCAGGCAGACAGAGGTTAAATGACTTGCCCACACAACTTGTAAGTATCTGAGGCTTCTTTTGAACTCTCTGTTCACAATGCTACCTAGCTACATCAATCCATGTACCCAGATAATTTATTTATCCACCTTATCTACCTATTTTCTTCTCTTCTCATATCAGTCTAGATTATTACAGGGATCCTCAAACTACAGCCCACAGGCCAGATGCAGCAGCTGAGGGCGATTATCCCCCTCACCCAGGGCTATGAAGTTTCTTTATTTAAAAGCCCACAAAACAAAGGTTTTGTTTTTACTATAGTCTGGCCCTCCAACAGTCTGAGGGACAGTGAACTGGCTCCCTATTTAAAAAGTTTGGAACATGATACTAATCTAGCTGTCAATCAGAAACCAAGATGAACGAACAACTTCAAAGTGGAACAAGCCCAAATATATAATTTTACTTGAAGTTTTCTATTTTTCTTATATTATTTTCTATATTATCTTTATTATTTCCATATGACCCTCACAGCATAATTTTAAGGATTAAATGAAATAATGCATTTAAAGCACTGCATATTATTGTTATCAGTCAAGATAACTTGACCTTAACCAGTCAAGGTTATTTATGCTTTGTAGAGCAGACTCCATTAGAGTTGGGCTCTCTTGTGTATTCTCTTAAGGTGAGGGGTGGTTTGAACTAGCTAGATGACCTTGGCAAAGTACCTTAATCTGTCTAAGTTCAGGTTCCTTATCTGTAAATTGGGGATAAATACCTATCTCCTGCTGCCTATTGGAGATCTGAAACTGGATGTCCTTATAGGTATCTTAAACTCAACATGTCAAAAATTGGACTTTTTATTCTTAGTCTCTAAATCCTCCTCTCTCCTGAACTTCCCTATTATTGTCAAGGGCAACCCCTTTGAAGTCAGCCGGGCTCTCCAATTGGGTGTTATCCTAGACTTTTCACTGTCTTTTACCTGCCATATCCAATCAATGACCAACCCCAGTGGATTCTACTTTCATAACATCTCTTGTATACACCTTTTCTTCTCTGACAGTGACTCTCCACCACTTGCAGCATCAAGTCCTCTCCTGGCTTGCCCCTTGATTACTGCAAGAACATGTTGGTGAGTCTTTCTGTCTCAAGTCTCTCCCCATTCCAATCCATCCCACTCCCAACTGTCAAAATGTTCTTCCTAAGTCTGACCCTGTCATTCCCCTATTCAACAAACTCCAGTAGCTTCCTATTACCTTCAGGACCAAAAAAACTGAAACCTCTTATTTGGCATTCAAAACCCTTCTGAACTTAACCCCTTCCCCACCTTTCCAGTCTTCTTACATTTAACGACTAACTATATTCTACTATATAGTCACAATAGTCTCCTTGTTTCTTGAATGAGACATTTGTGGGCATTTTCCCCAGCTGTTCCCTATATCTGGAATGTTCTCCATTATAATTTCCACCTCCTAGCCTCCCTGGCTTTCTCCAAATCTCAGTAGAAAGCCCACCTTCTTTGAGAAGCTTTCCTCAGTCCCAGGGGAAAAAAGTTCCTGCCACCAGAGATTGGTTCAATATCAGAAATTGATAGGATTTTACCCATGGAAATGACATTGAAGAATCCAAGCAATATGATGAAAGTGGACCAGCTCTTGAACTCAGAATTGCAGAATGAGCCCAGATTCAAAGGAGCGTTCACCAATGTTTTACCACCAACCAGAAGCTTGACAGCCATTCTGAATGAAATTTATGTTTTAAAATGAAGCCATCAAATCCTGCTTATGATCCTGAGAAAAATAAATATGAGTTTGTGGTTGAATCTGTTTGCTCCGACCAGTATCTCAAATATGAGAGCAATGTGGAGGGAGGCAAAACTGGACTATCTTACGGATTCACAAGTTGGGTGTGTCTGTTGGAATCCTTACAAAGTGTTGTCATTAAAATTGATAGAGACAATAATTATCTAATTTTGCCTGGTTCAGTATGATTGATCTGATCCTACAAGGAGATGTTATGGGCCGGAACTTGAAACAAGGTACTAAGTGGAATTGAGGAGACAGTGTTTAAATTCTAGTTGAGCATTGATTTAATCCTACAACAAATAATGGTTTCCCAGTGATATGGTAATGATTGGTGTGTACTCAATGTACAGTATATAAGCAAGAAGCTCTCGGGGCCAGACACAGAGCACTCTGGGAGGGAGCCTACAAGCCTGCACTCAGAGGTTGAGTCAGATTCATTCTATCTTCCATCTTTCTGATGGCTGGAGGCTGAAGAAAGCAGAGGCAAAGGACAAGCTGCAAGAGCTCTTGGAGAAAATAAACGTCTGGATTTTATCACTAGCTGCATTTGGAGTGATTATTACTCTGAGCTGAAACTAAGGCTGCCTCCAGAAAATCTCCCCAAGAAACCTGCTCCCACAGAGAACCATCCTATATTATAAAAATGAACAAGAACATCACATGTGTCTTTGATTTGCTGGCAGAGAATAATAACAAGCACATAGTGTAGAAATATAACCACTTCGACAATAACAAAGACAGTCATTTGTTGGGTCTAAATCTCCAGATCATTTTTGGATGATACTGAAGCTAACAAAGTAATGGAAAAACATAAAAGACAACCAACAAGTAGTGTTCTGGGGTATAGAGAAAACCAAATAGATTAAGGAAAACAATGGGTTACAAATGAAGAAAATACGGTAAAGCAACAACCTGAACTCTGCTGCAACTGCCATGATGGAGGAAGAGCTTAGCATCCCAGCTTCTTGTTCTAATTGTTTTTTTCTTTGTCAGTATAATTATAGGGAAAATCTTATAGAAGTCACAGCAAAAGCTGAACATTGGACTAATGAATTTGCCATAATGTGAGATTTTGATTGATTCATAATAATATTTTAACATTTAAAATAATATTAAGTGATATTTAAATAAACAAATTAATTAAATAAATAAATAAAAATAAAATAATAATATTTTAAAAGAAATTCACATATGATATCACACAGACCCTGCCTTGAAATTACCCTTACTTCCCCTGAACAAATATAACAACATAAACTTCTAGAAAATTTTAAATGTATGATGAGTAATCAGGGCAAAAAAAGAAGAAGCAGCAGCAAAAAAAATGAGTTTCCCTAGATGACCAGAAAAATCATGGTTAATATTTCAATGATAAGTTGTAAATATCATTTAAAAAAACATTTTAGACCTTGGCCCACTTGGCTGGATTACCTCTTTTAAAAGGAGAAACTGTTCCTTGACTGCAGGGCCTGCTCCCTCAGATAGTGGGAACCAGAGATAAGCAAGAAAGGGCAGGAATCTGTAAATCTAGTAATCAAGCAACTACACTGCTCAGAAACAAAAGTTTCTGTCAGTCTTCAGTTCAATGCAAGTTATTAATTTGGTTGTTGTTGTTGGATGGGGGTGGGGGTGGGAAGAGGGAGGGAAGAAGGGAGAAGAGGGGCTTGGCTAGATGGAAGAATTCTGTGACTCCAGCCAGAAGCTGAAAAGACAAGAGGTGCCATTGAATGTACCAGCTCTGAGAGGCATCTATTGGCCGGCGTTAGCCAATATTCTAAGAGAAAAGGTCAATGCTTTATTCTCTTAAAGGAGCCATGCTAAAGTGCTATTGCTTCCATTAACTGGATGAATTGTCATTCAGAAATGTTTTTGACTCATTTCTTCTATTTCCTCCCATGTTTCCTCATTGTCACAAGATTATGACTTGAAACTGTGGTCAAGAAGTCATCTCAAGAAGGCTGATAGGTTAATTAATTGTGGCTGCTGGAGAGTCAATGGATTCTTCTATTTCCTGCTCTTTGAAGTACACTGTGTAAACATGACCTTTTGATGTGTTTGAACATTGAGAAGCAGTCAGGAAATGATTTTTCTAAGTAAATAATACATACATACATATGTAAAAATACATATATACATGTTATTTTATGGGTATGTATGTGCATATATATAAATATATAAACATATGTATGTGTGTGTGTGTATGTATGTATCAACTCAGTTTACTCTGTGAGGGAGAGAGGAATCATAGTAAAGATAACCTTTTTTTTTTTTAAGTCATTTGAATATTATTTGAATTCATCTATTTCACCTTCAACATTTTCTCACTATGGCTTGTCCCAATTCCTTCTGATTTTGCCCTTATTTGGATAGAAATGAGAAGCTGATCCAACAGAAGTAACTTGGAGAAATAATGCTGGAAACAACTGGGAGGTGGGAGAGAGGAGACCCATCCCAGATGTAGAAAAGGATAACCTTCACCCAAATAATCTACAAAGCATAATTAAGAATTGCATATTAATTCTGTACTATAAATGACCAATCTTATTAGACTATGTGAAACTTCAAAAAAGAAAAAATAAATAAACAAAGCCCCCAAATAAATATTTTTGTTGTTATTGTTTTGTCACATTTGCCAGAGGAGAGCTAAAGAAATGGTATTAAAGAACAGGCAATCCTATCTGCTATGCTGTTGCATCCTAAGGACCATGGGGCATTTCTATTTGACTCATGTGTTATCTCTCCCTTTAGAATGAGGTAGGAGGGAGGGGGAGAGATTATCCAACTTTCCTATTTATATCCCAGCATTTAGCCCAGTGCTTTGCACAAAATAAGCACTTAATAAAGGTTTCATTCATTCATTTATTATCTTGTGCTTGTTACAATTAATTCCAAATCAATTAATGAAAAAAAATCAAATGAAGGTGGCCTAGCTGTACCTGATCTAAAACTATATTATAAAGCAGCGGTCACCAAAACTATTTGGTATTGGCTAAGAAATAGATTAGTTGATCAGTGGAAAAGGTTAGGTTCACAAGACAGAATAGTCAACTATAGCTATCTAGTGTTTGACAAACCCAAAGATCCTAACTTTTGGGATAAGAATTCATTATTTGACAAAAACTACTGGGAAAACTGGAAATTAGTATGGCAGAAATTAGGCATGGACCCACACTTAACACCATATACCAAGATAAGATCAAAATGGGTCCATGATTTAGGCATAAAGAACGAGATTATAAATAAATTAGAGGAGCATAGGATAGTTTACCTCTCAGACTTGTGGAGGAGGAAGAAATTTGTGACCAGAGGAACTAGAGATCATTATTGATCACAAAATAGAAAATTTTGATTACATCAAATTAAAAAGCCTTTGTACAGACACAACTAATGCAAACAAGATTAGAAGGGAAGCAACAAACTGGGAAAATATCTTCACAGTTAAAGGTTCTGATAAAGGCCTCATTTCCAAAATATATAGAGAATTGGCTCTAATTTATAAGAAATCAAGGCATTCTCCAAATGATAAATGGTCAAAGGATATGAACAAACAATTTTCAGAGGATGAAATTGAAACTATTTCCACTCATATAAAAGAGTGTTCCAAATCACTATTGATCAGAGAAATGCAAATTAATTAATGATGAATGTTGCAGGGGATGTGGGAAAACTGGGACACTGATGCATTGTTGGTGGAGTTGTGAACGAATCCAACCATTCTGGAGAGCAATCTGGAATTATGCCCAAAAAGTTATCAAACTATGCATACCCTATGATCCAGCAGTGTTTCTACTGGGCTTATACCCCAAAGAGATACTAAAGAAGGGAAAAGGACCTGTATGTGCCCAAATGTTTGTAGCAGCCCTATTTGTAGTGGCCAGAAACTGGAAACTGAGTGGATGCCCATCAATTGGAGAATGGCTGGGTAAATTGTGGTATATGAACGTTATGGAATATTATTGTTCTGTAAGGAATGGCCAGCAGGATGATACAGAGAGGCCTGGCGAGACTTACATGAACTGATGCTAAGTGAAATGAGCAGAACCAGGAGATCATTCTATACCTCAACAATGATACTATATGAGGATGTATTCTGATGGAAGTGGATTTCTTCGACAAAGAAAAGATCTAACTCAGTTTCAATTGATCAATGATGGACAGAAGCAGCTACACCCAAAGAAAGAACACTGGGAAATGAATGTAAACTGTTTGCATTTTGGTTTTTCTTCCTGGGCTATTTTTATCTTCTGAATCCAATGCTCCCTGTACAACAAGAGAACTGTTCGGTTCTACACACATATATTGTATCTATACTGTGACATATTCAACATGTATAGGACTGATTGCCATCTGGGGGAGGGGGTGGAGGGAGGAAGGGATAAAGTCAGAACAGAAGTGATTGCAAGGGATAATGTTGTAAAGAAATTTTTTTCAAAATAAAAAAATTTTTAAAAACAACTAAAAAAAAAATTAATTCCAAATCTTCTGTCCCTCTCCTATTGCTGTGAACAGCTCACCAAACCTGAGCCCTGCAGTGCTCCAACTGTCAAGTCTCCACTTCTCTTGTTTGCTTCTAAATGGATCTGCAGGAAATAAAAAACAAACCTAGGCAGATTGAGAATAGTACAAAATTATGTTATCTACTCTCACCTGGACCCCCACAGCAAGGCTGGGAGAGCTGGACTTAAGCTAAGCGTATAGAAACAACACTTACAATTCTGATGCTAGAGAAGACTTTGGAGAGTCCCTTGGACAGCAAGGAGATCAAATCAATGGGTACTTGAAATTAATTCAAGCTATTCACTGGGAGATCAAATATTAAAGGTCAAATATTTAAATACTTTGGCCACATGGAAAATTCAAGACTCATTGAAAAAGACTGGGTTGAGAAAGATTAAAGGAAAAAGAAAAAGGGACAGCAAAAGAAATGGACAGATATTGTCACGGAAACAATATCAGCTTGGACAGACTTTGAAAAATAGTGAAGAATAGAATTGTCTCGAGCTCACCTCAGACATCGCTATGAACAGAGTTCGGTCAACTGCTATTTGGGATTTGTTGAAGATGAGTTACTTCTCCCCTTCTCTACATCTCAAAAGCCCTTGTCTTCAACTGCTCTGCAATACACTTGCTCCAATCTTTCCCAATCTTTGTAGCATATGACAAGGTTGTCCATATTATCCTCCCAAATATTCACTCCTCTCTAAGTTTTGCTATATTATTCTCTCGCTTCTATACCAGTCTGACGATTTCTTCTCAGTGTTCTTTGCTGGTTCATCGTGTACATCATGCTTCAAATTTTGGTATACTCCAAGACCTATCCTCTCTGTATAGTGAGATATATCACTTAGCAACTTCTTCAGGTCTCATTTGCTTAATGATCAAATGACTCCCACATCTATCTATTCAGCCTCGGTCTCCCTTCTGAACTCCAGAAAACTGCCTACTATATATTTTGAATTGAATATCTGATAAGCATTCAAATCTTAACATATTGAAAACAGAATTTGTTATTTTTGTGCACAATCTCCAAAACCTCTCTCTTTTGAACTGCCCTATTTCCATGAGGGCATCACTCTTTCTATTTCCACAATATCTCACATCCATCCTTTTCTTTCTATCTCCATGGTCACCATCCACCTAGAGTATTGCAATAACTTCCTAATTGGTCTCCCTGCCTCGAGTCTCACCTCATTCTAATCCATTCTTTGCAAAGCTGCCAAGATGATTATTCTGATATATATATCTGTCCATATTATTCCTCTGCTCAATAAACTCTGATGGCCTCTAAAAGAAAAAAATAGTCTCCTATTTCACTTTTCTTACCCACATTTATTTATGAAATGTGATCTCCTTTAATAGAATGTAAGTTCCTTGAAGACATGGGCAGTTTCATTTTTGTCTTTCTGTTCCAGTTAACTACTACTGTAATGCCTGGCGTAGATTAATAATAAATGTTTGTTGGTTATTAATGTTATTATGAATCATATTCTCATTTTTTTGATGAGACAAATGGCAAGAAGTCAATTAATTATCTCTCTCCCTTATCATAAAAATGCTGGAACTACATAGCACCATCAGACACAAGGAGCATTGCCCAAGAGGTTTTG
Organism: Antechinus flavipes; assembly: GCF_016432865.1. Lineage (NCBI taxonomy): Eukaryota > Metazoa > Chordata > Mammalia > Dasyuromorphia > Dasyuridae > Antechinus > Antechinus flavipes. Next base: position 247,191,128 of record NC_067403.1, read on the forward strand.
TTGACATTGAACCACCTCACAAGGTAGGAGGAAAGTTGTTGGGTTTTTTTCCTGGGACCAGTAAGTATCATACAGGGTGTAGGTGGGTACCCAGACAGATGCCTGATAGCTACTCATTCAGAAACATGAGGAGATGACCTGGGAGTCCCTTAGAGATATTAAGGAGGGAAGAGCTCCAGGTACTCAAATTGTAAAGCCTTCAGATGCAGCTAAGTACTAGAGCTCAAGAAACAGCCAGAAGCTCTCCACAACCATTTTAGTTGGGCTCCCTTCCCCTGGCTTGCCTTTTTTCCTGTTATATGTAATATGTTAGTGGATTTGGAACCAGGATCCATGAATTCAAATTCTGACTTTGCCAGTTGGTAGCTGTATAAGTGTGGATAAATCACTTGTCCTCTGAACCTCAGTTTCCTCTTCTGCAAAAGTGAAAGATTAGACTAGATAGTCTCTCATTTCCAATTTTAAATCTATGATCCAACGATTAGCAACAAATCATGAATTCATTGAGTTTTACTTGGCACACTTTAAGTCGCTGGCACTTATAATTCTTTGACATAACAGAATTACTGGACTTTGTTTTCCCCAGCCATCTTTATAGATCCTGCAGTCTTTGCTAACACTATATGTTTTCTTAAAAATCTGTTCACTGGGACAAAACAGGAAATATCAATAGTCTCCGAGCCAAACTCATAGTTTACTGACTTCTTATTTGAGCAGCTAACACAGACCAATACTATTCAACTAAATTCCTCCTCTTCCTGTAGTTGGCAGAGAATGCTGGCCACATTCAAAGGAGTTACTGAACTAAGGAATGAAGGCAGCCAGACTCGCTTGTCTCTTCTCTCCCATCTAAGCGACTTGAGGAAGTGAGTAGTCTGGCAGCTTTTATCCTTTGGGCTAATGGAATCTAACCAAATGGGCTTCCAGACTTTGCTGCTCACTTCCTCAAATATGATGAGACACAATCTTCCACTCTCGTCCTTAGCCTAGGACGAGTTTGGGAATCCATATAATGTCAGTGCTGGAAGGACATGGATGGAGAATGCTCCAGCAGGGAGAGAACATGCAAGGGGCGTTAGAGCATAAAGTATGGAATATCACACATGGTAGAAGAAACGTTTCTTGCCACCAAATCCAAGCCATGTCCTTTACTCCTGCCAACAAACCTCCAGAAACTGTACATTGTCCCTGGAATTATCTTGGATTTGGGTCCTTTTTACTTTTTCTCCCTTAAAACCAAGCCTACATATTCCTTTCCAGGCTGCATCTCCACCTCAAGATTCTCTATCTCCACTCTCCAGCTCCCAATTATGTGTTTGCTCTTGCATTAGAATGTAAGCTCTTTGAGAGCGGGTATTGTCTGTTTTTGTATTTATATCCATAGCATTTAGTATAATGCCTAACAAATAGTAAGAGCTTAATAAATGCTTATCCACTCATCCCTCTAATGTCTGTCCATCCATCCATTTATCTACCTGTCTAACCATTTATCTACCATCTATCTAGAATATCAGAGCTAGAAAATAGAACATAGAATGTCACAACTAGACAGGACCTTGAAGCGTGTGCGCACGCGCACACACACATATACACGCACACAAGAGAATTAACAGACACCTAGGCACCTTAAGAATGTCATGTATACTTATTTTGTATTTAATTTGTACTTTAACATATTTAACATATATTGGTCAACCTGCCATCTAGGGGAGGGGGTGGAGAAAAAGAGGGGAAAAATTGGAACAAAAGATTTAGCAATTGTCAATGCTGTAAAATTACCCATGTACATAACTTGTAAATAAAAAGCTATTAAAAAAAAAACACAGAATGTCAGACTAGAATGGACCTAAAAACAAAACTTTCCTGTTGTTGACTTCTACACTTAAAATCCCAGTGGGTGGGGAAATGAGGAATGAAAGGTATAGTTCTCAATGAGTAATTTTATCCCTAACCCCAACACAACCTTTTAGACCCTTCTGTGGATTGTCTTCCCCTACTGGGATGTAAATTCCTTGAAAGCAGGGACTATATTTCTATTTTTTTTCACCTAGTACAATATATATTACCCAACATATAGCAAACACCTAATAAATGTTTGCTTTTTTCCTTCCTGAAATGGACTTTATAGTACAGAATTTTAGCTTTGGAAGGGGTCTGAGAATATAGAAGATAGAATGTCAGATCTGGAAAGAACATTATAATATAGAATTTTAGGGTTAGAAGTTACTTTAGAAGACTTGCATGAACTGATGCTGAGTAAAGTGAGAATCAAGAGAACATTGTATACAACAAGATTATGCGATGATCAACTGTGATGAACTTGGTTCTTTTCAACAATGAGATGACTTAGGGCAATTCCAATAGGCTTGTGAAGGAAAGACCCATTCACATCCAGAGAGAAAACTATGGAGATTGAATGTGGATCAAAGCATAGTATTTTCACTTTTTTGTTGTTGTTGTTGGTTTGCTTGGGGTTTTTTTCTTTCTCTTGGTTTTTTTTTTTTTCTCTTTTGATCTGATTTTTTTTTTTTCTGGAACAGCATGACAAACATGGAACTGTTTAGAGGAACTGCACATTTTAACCTATATTCGATTGCTTGCTGTGTTGGGGAGGGAGAAAAATTTGTAATACGAGGTTTTGCACAGGTGGATGTTGAAAATGATCTTTGCCTGAATTTAGAAAAATAAAATACTATTTAAAAAAACTTTTAAAACAACTTACTTTAGAACATAGAACTATGCTACTCCACTGTCACATTAAAGTTCCTAAACCTGGTCAGGTTCAACTTCTATTCAACCTCAAATTGCAATCACTCATTTTCCTCTAAATCTCCTAGATGAGCCAGGATTAATCAGCTATCATCATCATAATATAAAAGGACATTGGTTGAAGAATGTATTGTATGTGTCTGGAGTCTTCTGGCATCATTTTGTTTTGGAAAGGCAGGAAGTAGCCAAAGAATAGAAGGGAGGAGGGGAAATCCCTCCAAGACAACGGCGGACATAAGTAATCCTGACTTCTTCTACATCCCAAATACTCCATCAGGGAAATTCTCTTGTCATTAAGCATTCTGCAATATCTACAAAGCAAATATTCTTGCTTTCTGGTCCTCAAACTACAACCTCTCAAACTTCCATTAGATATTGGTTATTAGTCAATCCAGCTGTTTCCCTCAGGAGATTAGCAATCCAGTACAGTAAATGTGCAGAATAGAAAAGGTAGATAATGCGAGTCTCTTTCCCTATACTCCCTGAGGTGTTTTATGAATACAACACAGCAACCTCCTCCAATACAGGAACAAACCTATGTCTCCCATTAATTTGTCTATCATTGGATATAGGTTCATTTGCCTTTAATTCTCTCCAGTTTCATCAGACAGTTCTTGACCATAGACTCATCACAACGTCTTAGATTTGTGGTTTAAATCCTTCAAAATGTCCTATATATTCAAGATAATTTCTATAATCAGTCATAATTACAGGATCCTAACCAGTTCACCAAATCTCTGACTCTGTGTGATAGCTGATAGTTATTCTCATAGCTAGAGAGGGAGAAAGGTTAAAAATCAATTAACAGTCATAATCTTTGCCTTTATTTTAAACAGCAAGTTAGTGGTTCATTGCTAACAATATCTCTGTGCCCTAATATATAGTTTGTAGAAGTTTCTTAGCAGTACCATTTAGAAGATAGCATATCTTTTCACTCTTGTTTCTTTAGTAATTTGTTCAATTGTATAGTTTCCCTCTCTGAGGCGCGTCATTTTCTCTCAATTGATGAATTCTTACTTAAGGCTCCATTTTTGGAGGGACCCTGGACTTCAAAACCATGTTGTTTCATCTTGGAATTTCACTCAGTTTGCTCTTCTTCGCTCTGGCACATCCGTCTACCCTTGTGGCCTTTTCAACCAGGTACATCCTTCTGTGGTGTTCTCCCTATTCTTCTATTGATGAATTTCTCCTGGGGTCTCTATTTTGTTGGAAGAATCCAAGCCAATCTTCATCACCTTCTAGGAACTGCTCCTGGCTTCTGGATTTCAAAACTGTGCACACTTGATGCCCTTTCCTTTACTCTACCATCCAAGGGAGATGAAAATAAAAGGGAGAGGGAGAAGATACTGAAGTCTCTTGTCACTGTTGCATTACCTTTTATGTCTTTATCTTATTATAGTTCAGTTAATTTTTCTTTTTGAATTTAGATGCTAAAGCATTCGAAGCATGTAAATTTGCATATAAATTGATATTGGTTTGTTTTCTATAGTTCCTTTCAGAATAATGTAATTTCCTTGTCCCTCCCCCCTTTTTATGAAGTGAATGTTTGCTTTATTTTATGATTACAACTACTTTTGGAGGATCACCTGAAGCAAAATTATTTTTCAGCCCCTCATTTTTATTCTGTGTAAATTTTGTTTCTTGTAAGCAAAAGATTGTGGGATTTTGTTTTCTTATCCGATCTGTCACATTTCATTTTGTTAGATTGTTTAATCCATTCTCATTTAAAGTTATGAGAGTTGAGCTACTATTTTTCTTCCATGTTTCAAATATTTCTCTTTTTCTTTTCAAATTGAACTTTTTCCTTCTGCATTTGTAAAAATAACTTTGTCTTTTCAGTTATTTTTAACCTAATCTGCTTTAAGGCAACTCTATCCCCACCAGCTTGTTTTCCTTTGCCCTCAACAGTTTTCTTCCCACTCCAATTTATTTACCCTTTTCCTAGTTTTGGAGTTTTATTAAACTTATTCGTCTTTTTTACTATCTAGTATTTTTATTTTTTATTATCCTTTTTTTATTTACAAGACATATGCATGGGTAATTTTTCAACATTGACAATTGCAAAACCTTTTGTTACAATTTTTACCCTCCTCCCCCCCACCTCAGATGGCAAGTAGACCAATACATGTCAAATATGTTAAAGTATATGTTAAATACAATATATGTATACATATCCATGCAGTTATTTTGTTGCGCAAGAAGAATTGGACTTTGAAATAGTGTACAATTAACCTGTGAAGGAAATCAAAAATGCAGGTGAACAAAAACAGAGGGATTGGAAATGTTATGTAGTGGGAAATGACTCATTTCCCAGAGTTCTCTCACTGGGTGTAGCTAGTTCTATTCATTATTGAACAAATGGAACTGATTTGGTTCATCTCATTGTTGAAGAGGGCCAAGTCTATCAGAATTGATCATCATATAGTATTGTTGTTGAAGTATATAATGATCTCCTGGTCCTGCTCATTTCACTCAGTATCAGTTCATGAAAGTCTCTCCAGGCCTTTCTGAAATCATCTTGCTGGTCATTTCTTATAGAACAATAATATTCCCTAACATTCGTATACCACAATTTATTCAGCCATTCTCCAATTGATGGGCATCCACTCAGTTTCCAGTTTCTGGCCATATCTAGTATTTTTAAAAACTAGTATTTAATTCTTCCTCTCTCTTTCCCTCTCTTAATTAAATGATCAAATAAAAGCCCCCCTTCTCCTTTAGCTTGTTTTATTTGTTAATTTTCAAATTTTCATTTTTGTACCTTTTTTTTTAATTAAAAAAATGTCTTTCCCTAATTCTCTTTATTTCTGTTTTCTATCTATTCCAGATTTCTCTCCTTTGGTTCATCATGGCCCTTATTTTTATTTAGTCTTTCCTCAGTCTCTTTATTCCTCCTAAAACTAATATTCCTAAGGAACCTGTTTTATATTCCCACTTCTAAAATGTCTGTATTATTGCCTTGTAGTTCTTATCCCTTTGCTCCCTTCCACTGCAGGATCTTACTCAGAAATACCATTTCTAGCCAGTAGATAAAGAGGATATTGCACCATGGTAGGAATTTTCCTATGTCCTTAGTTGTGCAATTCATTAGGAACCTTTGCCCTCCTCATGATAATTTTTTCCATATTTGCCATGAAATCTCCTTTCTGTATCCTTGTCCTTCCATTCTTCTAGAAGTCAATTGCCACCAGGAGCTCAGATGAGGCAGAATCTCTCTGACTATTTCTATGCCTTTGTCTTTTCATAGTTCAGTTCATTTTTCCCATTTGAATTTATATGTTAGAGCATTTGGAGCATGTAAATTTAATATTAATATTAGTTTGCTTTCTAAGATTTCTTTCAGCATAATGTAGTTTCCTTTTTTATTCCTTTTTTTTTTTTTTTTTTTTTTGTAGGGAAGGTTTGTTTTTGCTTTGTGATTGTAACTGCTTTTGAGGGATTTACTTGATGCAAATTATTTTGTTAAATCCCTAGGTATCATATCCTTTGTAAGATCCCTCTAGAGCAGACCCCATTAGAGATTCTCTCTCTTCATCCATGATAGCATTCATCAATGGAATCACTCTCACTACTAACACAAGATTTTCCCTTTCTCCCTGTTTCAGTCCAACCCCACATCCTTGTTTAATTCCCCTGCAAACTCTTCTTCCTGAGAATTCACAGTAGTTTGCTCTTTAACTGTTAGCTGGTCTTTGCCTAGATCAGGGTAGAGACATTCCCTACCTTCTTTCCCTACCTCTCCTCTTACAGATACCTTCCCATTGTACTATAATTTCACACAAAAAATTATATACTTGTAAATGGGTGATAAAGATTTAGTCCATGATGTTTTCTCTTACTTAACATCTATCCAGTGCTTTAAGATTTGCAAAGTACCACTACTTCTCTGCCATTCTTTACATGGGATGTTTGCTTTCACCCCCATCTCTGTGAACTTTTAGAAAGAAATCTTTTAATGGTCTCTCTGTTGTAATTTTGTTGTTAGTATCCTTAGTTACTATATTTATTTCTGTCATCTGAGATATTTGCAAAGCAAATTATTTCCAGTCTGTTTTCTCTCCTAGGAAAGCTTCAAAATGAATGCCTCTTTTTCTTTCAAGGATAGACTCAGTTGTACAAGATACCACTTGGAGATTTATCTTGACTATCTTTGCTATTCAAAACATATTATTCCATTTCCTTTCTAGGCTTCAGGTGGCAACAGAAGAGTCTTGTGTCATTTGAGCTTTTTTTCTTCATGTTTAAAGGTCCTGTTTTCAATCATTCATAAAATTTGTTGTTTGCCTTGGAATTGTTCAATTTAATGCTGTGTTTCTAAATTTTCAGCATAGGTTTTTTTTTTTTTCCCAAGAGGTGATTCGTGAATTCTTTCTATTGGCATTTTATATTCTCTATCCAAAAATGCTAGGGAACTTTCTTATATTGCTTCTTGAATTCTGATGTTTATGTTTAAGGTTTTTGATGTTTTGTGTTTCTGTAGAACAATACTTACATTGTCTCTTTCCACCCTTTCCTCAAGATCCATGTGTTTTGCTTGTATGGACTTTTTCTCTGACGCTCATAACCTCTCATACCTCTCCAAAATGGAAAATATGCACAAGAAATTAAACAAATTCAGGTGTCTCTGTTGCCTAGGACAACCTTTCTAGGTTTTTGGGTTAGCACTATTTTGTGGTTCTCTTTGTCCTATCTAGTTGCTCCTTCTCAGTTTCCTTTATTGGATCTTCATCCAACTTCTTGTGGTGTCTCATACAATCCTACCCTGGCCCCTCTTCTCTTCTTCCTTATTCTATTTTACTTGGTGATCTCCTCAATTCCCATAGATTGAATTGTCATCTCAATTAAGTCGACAGCCCTAACCTCTGTGCTGACCTCCAGTCTCCAGGAAGATCTTCACTGCCAATTAAACATATCCAACTGGATGTCCTATAGACATCTTAAACTCAACTTGCCCCAGACTAAACTCCCTAACTTTCCCCTTGAACTTCCCTGCTTCCAGTCTTCCCTATTATTGAGGGCACTACCATTTTTCTGGTCCCTCAATTTTGAAACCTAATTGTCATCCTCAACTCTTTATTATCTCTCAGCAATCACGTCCAAGCTATTGGCCAGACCTGTATATTTCACCTTTACCTCATCTTTCAAAAGCCCCCTTCTTTCCTCTGACAACGCCTCCATTCTGGTGCCAGGCCCCATCCTCTCAGATCCATACTGTTGCAATCTTTGGTGGTGGGTCTGCCTGGTCCATTGCCTGCTCTCCCCACTCCAGTCTATCCCCCATTAATCTGCCAAGTGATTTTTTTTTCTAAAGCCCAGATCCAACCATGTCACCTTTCTACTCAATAAACTCCCTAATACCTCAAGGACTAAATACAAAATCCTGTTTTCCATCCAAGGCTTTTATTACTTGTCCTCTTTCACCTTTTCAGTCTTCTTAGATCTCACCACATTCAGTGACGTTGGCCTTCTTGCTATTCCAGAAATGAGACATTCCCTCGCTCAGTTCCAGATATTTCCTCCAGCTATCTCCCAAGCCTGAAATGTTCTCTCCTCATTTTTATCTCTTGATTTCCCCAGCTATCTCCAAATTTCAGTTTCAAATCCCATTTCTGGAATTAGGAAGACCTGGATTTAATTCCTGACTCTTGCACTTACCAGTTGTGTGACCATGTTGTGCAATTTTTAGCCTCAGTTTCCGCATCTGTTAACAATAGCATCCAGCTTATAGGAATTTGCGAGATTGTTATCAAACAAGATAACAAATGCTAAGTGTTTGAAAATCCTGCCATGCTTTGTAAATGCTATTATTATTCTTAAATAAGGCAATTGACCACTGGATCCTGGGGAAGTTGGTAAGAAAAGGGAAATAGTTCTTAAAGACTACACTTTTCAGGAGGATCATATTCAGTCCTGGGAACCACAGTTTTGGAAGGACATTGATGAGCTGGAGAACATCCAAAGGAAAGCAGCCAGGATGAGGACAGGCCCAATAGCTAAGAATAATCATAATGGCTAACAACAAAGCATTTATATAGCATCTACCATGTGCCAGGGACTGTGCTAAGTGCTTTACAAATATTATCTCATTTGATCTTCACAATAACCTTGGGAGGTAAGTGCTATAATTATCCCCATTTTATGACTGAGGAAACTGAGGCAAACAGAAGTTTGGACTTATCTAGGGTCACATAACCAAGTGTCTTCGGCTGGATTTGAACTCAAGTCCTACTGACTTCAAGCCCAGTCTTTGCTACCTAGACCTCAAATTCATGCCTTTGGAAGACAGGCTGAAGAGAATTCAAATGGTTGTACTAAAGAATAAAAGAATCAGGGAAACTGAGAGCTGCTTCAAGTATTGAAGGGACTGTTATCTAGGAGAAGAAATAGACCCCTCCTAATTATCTCCATCAGCCCCAAATTCATTCTTGGCCCTACATACTGCAAATATAGTTTAACAAAAACATTAGATTGTGAATCTAAATTTAGGAGTTTAAATCTCCTTATATGCCGGAGAAAGTTCCAAGATAGAGCTACTTTGAATAGACACAAGTTTTTCCCTTCCCTGGAGGTCTTCAAGCAAAGGCTAGATGACCACTTGTCCTGTATGTTGTATTGGGATTTGTTTTTCAAGTAGATGACATCTGAGGTCCTGTGTGACACTGAAATTCTGATTTTGTGATTCCCTCATTGACTCTCAGAATAGGAAGGACCTCAAAGTCCATCTAGGTCAATCTGCACTGAGTGGGTATCCCCTTTCAGATCTCTTTATGGGCCAATGTGGTATAATGGAAAGAGTTTGGGAGTTAGAAAAAAAAAGGCTTTAAGTTCTACTTACTAGCTATAAAAACACAAGCATGTTACTTTACTTGCTTGGACCTCGGTTCCCTTTTTACCCATCCCCATAATGTTGCTGGGGAAATCAAAAGAGAAAATCATTTTTTAAGTCCCCAATGTCAGCAATTGAGTTCAGCATGGGGAGAATCTAACTGAATTCAATAAAACTTCATTAAGAGCCTGTGATGTGCCAGGGACTATACTAAGTGCAAAGGATACACTTAATAAAAGGAAGAGCAGTCTCTTCTCTCTATGGGCTTCTAAGAAAAAGACAATGTACAAAAAGGGGCAGCAAGTGGGGTAAGTGGGATGGGACATCATGGAGTACCCTGTATAGGGGCATCTTGGTCCATGGAATGGAAACTAGGGAGGGCAGAAGATGCCAAGTGGAATGATCTGTGAGTATAGTTTCTGCTTTCTGTAAAGGAAGGCATTGGGAGGATTTTGATGCTTTTTCACAATGGCAAAAGAATCAGCATGAAACAGGGCTGAAAATGTTGGATTTTATAGAAGACAGATTTAGATCCCAGTTTTACCACTTCTTGCCTAGTTAATCTTGAGCTAATAACATCATTTCTTAGGGCCTCAGTTTTCTTATCCATAAAAGGGAATGGTGATCTACCACTTTTCAGCTCTAAATAAATTTACCAATGACTAGTCTCCTTAATTTACAAATGAGAAAACTGAGACACAGAAAGGTTAACTTTTTCTTTTTTTCCTGTAATTTTTCCTTTCTTTTAAAAAATATTTTCCCCAATTACATGTAAAAGTATTTCTTTAGTTACACATGTACATTCATTTTTTACATATTTCCTTATGAATCATTAAAGTAACTTTTCTCAGATCATATTACCAGCAAAGTCAGAATTTGAACATGAATCCTCTGACTAAATTCAACAATCTATAATAATGAATACCTGAGCATTTTTTTAAAAATCTGATTCAGATTTTTGCAGTTGATACAGAAGATAGAGCACCAGCCCTGAAGTCAAGAGGACCTGAGTTCAAATCTGACCTCAGACATTTAACACTTCCTAGCTATGTGACCCTGGTCAAGTCTCTTAACCCCAAATACCTCATATAAAAATCTGATTCAAATTCTTGGAGGGATGGGTAAAGAAATTGGGGACTGGAATCAATATCTCAGGAGTGATTTCTAGAGAGTAGCAGCAAACTGCCTTTTGAAAAGTACAGAAGAGATACTCAGGGAGACCAGAGAAGAAATCCACAATATAAATCCATAGAATCATAGAATTTGAGCTAAAAAGAACCTCAAAGAGTCCAAGTTTGTTATATTACATTTGACAACTTCTGGAGAAAGCAAGTGATGATCAAGCCCATACAGTTCCTCAGATGCAACAATTGGATTCTTCTATCTGTGAGGCTGATTTATACACCAAGAAGACTGGAACTTCTTACCAGGCAGAACATGTGCATCCACCTTCCCTTTTTTGTAGAAGGAGACTGTGTGAGTGCATATGTACACACATATGTATATATGTGTATGTAGACATACATGTGTGTAGACATGTGTATGTACATGCAGTGTATTCATGTATATATAAGTGTGTATGCATATATATATAGTCTCTATATACATATAGATGTATATAGTCAGATTTAGTTGATATATTGATTAGATTTGCTGAATTGTTTTTTTTCCTTCTTTTTTAAAAACTCTATGTCAGTAAATAGTTAATAAACATTTCTTAAGCCCCTACTGTGAGCCAGCCACTATGCTAAGCTCTGAGTGCACAAAGAATGGCCAAAAGCAGTCCAAGCTCTCAAGCCACTCATAGTCTAATAGAGGAGACCACATACAGATAATGAGGTACAAATAAGCTACATTCAGGTTACATTGGAAATAATTAACATAGGGAAGATAGAAAAACTAAAGGACATTGAGGAAGGCTTCCTGTAGAATTTTAGCTGCCACTTAGGGCAGCCAGAGGGCAGAGATGAAGAGGCAGAGCGCTCCAGGGATGACGGAAAGCCAGTGCAAATAGACAGGGTCAGGCAATGGAGCATGAGTTAAGAGGAAGAGCTATACTAGGAAATCAAGATACAAAAGCAGAAGATAGTGAAAATAGCCACAGCAGGGAGATGAAATGTGAGTTAGGGGAAAGAGATAGATACTGGAAATAGAGATGACATAAAAACATAAGACATGAGTAATTTCAATAAGTATAAATTTTGAAAGGATTTATACATTAAAAAAAAATCATCCTCATGTCTCCAAATATACTGCATTGTAGACCTCTGCCTATGCTATCTAACTCTAAAAAGGGAATAAGAACTTAGGGGAGATCAGGGCCGTCCCAGTCTAGGTCATTTTTTCCTCTATATTTTCCTCTTCTCAGTCAGCTGATATGAGGAAAGGGAAGGCTCAAAACAGCAGAATCACAAGGTTTTAGCCTCTGATCTTTGTTCCCAGTATCTGAAGTCTTATATACTTAAGACCAAGTTGGGTCAAATTTATCCCCCATCCCAGATTGCCCCTCAATATCTGTGTTTTCGGCACCAAAATGTCAGAGCTAGAAAGATCTTAGTGTTCAGTCCAAACCACTTTATTTCCATCAGAGGACAAATGATTTATCTAAGGGCACATAGCTGGAAAATGGCAGAAAATGGGGTCTAATTCCCCAGTCTTACAAGCTTTCAACTTCATCATTCTTCCCCCGGATTAAATAATACAGATTCCTGGTCCAGGGTCTCTGGGGGTCTCTATGGGACCCACGCTGTCATGTGCCCAGGGTCAAGACTGCTTGGAGTTGGCTGGATTCCCTACTTTCACTTTCTACTCTTCTTAATCAGCTATTTTTCCCCAGGTGCAGAGGAGAGCAATGGCTAAGGTTTTGGCTTCTGCTCTCTGTTTCCTGAGTCCGAATTCTCATATTTAGACGAGGATGGGTCAAATTCTCATCCTGTCAGCAATTACCAAAGGGCCCCTTGATGTTCATGTTTTTGAGAAAATAGACTGTCCCAAAGTTGGCAACACCAGATTGGTTATATCACTGACTGCAGATTTTGAGCTAGAAAAGACCTTAGAAGTCATCTATCCAACCCCTTTATTTTTACAGACAAGGAAACTGAGGCTTATACCAAAAAAGTCAATTAGTCATCAAGTATTTATTAAACTCTCACAATGTGCCAGCCACTATGCTAAGCTACAAGAAAGCCAAGAAATACAAGGTCACCTGGGAGGTAAATGATAGAGCTAGGATTATTAAACCCAGGCCCTCCGACTCCAGACCCAGGATTCTCTCTGCATTGGACCATGGGGAGAATATATGGGAACGCATCCAGTTTGGGGATGGTGACAACTCCTAACAATATCTGACTTGGAGACATGAGAAATAACTGTCTGGATTGGACAAGGGGGAGTGGGGAGATGCTCTGAAATTGAACCACAAGACCCAAAATCTTGACTGAAGCTCAGAGGGATGTCTACCAAGCAGGCCTGGAGAAGTCTCTTGATACCAACCAAGCAGGTAGGATGCTTAAGAATAGCTGGTTTCTTTTAATCTCCATCTAAGTATCAGGAAATGTCAGTGCCTTTAGAGCAGGAAGTAAAGAGCAGCTGATTCTGAGCCTGGAAAAACCGATTTAAGCAAATATTTGGCTTCAAGTATTTTAGATATTTAGATTTAGATTATGAAAGAGAGTAAAGGTATTCCATTTGACCAATGGGGACAATTCCAGGTGACAAGATACTAGTTCAAAATAGCTGAAAAACTATAAATTTTATATACAAGCCATTTGATAGTAAGGTTGAAGAGGAGACTTTCTGTTGAGTTTCAGTTACCACTGATTAGATGGCCTGTGAGGGCCCCTTCAACTCAAAGATTCATAATGGCCCCAAAATTTCCACTGAATTATGGGGGGTAGTGTCAAGAGAGAGGAACAAGGCTACTGGCATATTAGTGGTTTGGTGGTAAATGGAAAGCGGCCCATAGAGAGTGAAAAGGTATGGTGTCAAGTAGAAGGTATTGGTGTTTGTCCTTCATTTTCAAAAAGGACCAATGACATCACGTCCCGATGTCTTGGCTAGCGCTGACTCGGATTTAAGTGTCGCAGAGCTCCTCAAAGTCATCAGCCCCACTCTCTCTTCCAGAGTCATTGAAGAACAGTGGCAAGACAAAAGTGAGAATGATTGGCGATGGCCAGGGATACAGCGGATGTCCTTAGCGTCTTTGAGGTCCGGGCATGATGATGCCCTGAGTGGTCCACAGAACCTGCTTTATCTGCCTTCCTGGCTATTGGAACAAATTGTTCTCATCCAACCATTCTACTTGGGAGAAGTCTACACGTGCTTAAAGTAGACATCCCCCTAACTCACCAATGGGTTTGATCCTGTTACCCTGAACAGATAGTATGGTATGAATACATTCATATTTGCATCCAAAACACATTTGTTATTGCTGTTGTATTTGTTTTCATTCATATCTGACTCTTCACTACCCTATTTAAGGTTTTCTTGGCAAAGATACTGGAGTGGTTTGCTGTGTCCTTTCTTCTCCAGCTCATTTGACAGATGGGGAAATTGAGGCAAATAGCGTTAAGTTGACTTATCCTGGGCCACCCAGTTGAAAGTGACAGAGACCAAATTTGAATTCAGGAAGATCAGTCTTCTCAACTCTAGGGCTCTATACACTGCACTACCTAACCCTGCTATTTCCTGTACCTGCCCAACAGTTCCCTCCCTAAAGACTTCTCTAGTCTATCAAGATAATTTTTATTACTATCATCCCTTTCTGGTCACCAAATTGAGACTTTCTTTTTTTTTTTTACGCACCCATACTATTATCAAAAAAAGAATTTATTGGACTCCTATGATGTGCCAATCACTGTTAGATAAGAGAGATACAAAGTAAAAAGCAGAACCGTTCCTGCCCTCAAGATGCTCACGTTCTATTGAGGGAAGCAACAATGGACATATGGAAAGTTTATATAGAAATATACAAATGAATACAAAGTAATTTGGGGACCGGGTGCCTGATGCTCCTCCATCTAAAAGATTTGTTAAATATAAAATAACCGCCTTCATTACTGACAATAGGCAGTAGTAGCATTCAGTTCCCTACGTTTATTTATAAACTTTTTGAGCATTTACTAAAAGTCATTTTGCCACTCCTTTGCAAAGATTTGATGGAAATAACTTCATATTTCCCCTCTGGTTGCCATGAGTTAATTACCATGAAACTGGATAATCAACAAGAGGTAAAGTATAAGGAATGGCTTATTCAAAAATTAAAGAATCTGGTTAGGCCACTTTTGGGGCTTGTTTGGTTTTTGGAGTTTATTTTGCATTTATTTACAGTTCCCTCTGTGTCATTCAACAAACATCTATGAAGTGTCTCTTCTGTTCCATACACTGTGTTAGGTGCCAGAAAGACAAAAATAAAGCAAGAACTTGGGGCCCTGAAGTTGATTTCACCTGTTTGTTGTGGGATAGAGAATCAAATGTCATTCTGGTCATGAACCTCCATTATCTCTCAAAGTCTGTCTAAGCTCAGATTTGTTTCCATGACATCTCACCTTCCATGATATTATCTCACCTTCCATGACATTATCTCACTTTGCATGATATTATCTCACTTTCCATGGCATTATCTCATTTTCCATGACATTATCTCACTTACCATGACATTATCTCTTTATTCCTTCAAAATTTCCCAACAAATGAATCTTGTGGCCAAAGTATTTCAGTTTTAGTATCTGTTCTTCCATAAGATCCGAGTTCCAATGATAACTACCAATTATTGTCCCTGTGACCTAGGACACTCTCTGGATTTCAAATTCTTTATCTCACAAATGAGGGTATTGGACTAAATAACATGTAAAGTCTCTTCTGGCCATACATACATGAGCCTATGTTCCCATATACTACATACTCCCCCAGAATGGACAGTATAAAGAGTTTTCCTGAAACTAAAGGGGTTTAGCTTTTCAGCTTGACTCTCCTCCCACAGGATAATAGGAAGCTCTTACTGAACGGGATTTCAAACTTCACATCTGTGTGTGTGTGTGTGTGTGTGTGTGTGTTCTCTGTGTGCATGGCTCTCTCTCTCTGTTTGTCTCTGTTTCTGTCTCTGTCTCTGTGTCTCTCTCTCCCTCTCGCCCTCTTCCTTCCTCTTTTTCTACCTCTCCTTCTCTCTCCCTCTCCCTCTTTTTCTTCCCTCTCTCCTTCTCCCTCTTTCTCTCCCTCCTTTCTTCCTTCTCTGTCTCTCTGTCTCTGTCTCTGTCTCTGTCTCTGTCTGTCTCTGTCTCTCTCTCTGTTTGTCTATTTCTGTCCATCTCTCTGTCTCTGTCTGTCTGTCTCTGTGTGTGTGTGTGTGTGTCTGGATCATCTCTCTCTGTCTGTTTGTCTCTGTTTCTGTCTCTGTCTCTGTGTCTCTCTCTCCCTCTTTCCCTCTTCCTTCCTCTTTTTCTACCTCTCCTTCTCTCTCCCTCTCCCTCTTTTTCTTCCCTCTCTCTCTCCTTCTCCCTCTTTCTCTCCCTCCTTTCTTCCTTCTCTGTCTCTCTCTGTCTCTGTCTCTGTATCTGTCTGTGTCTCTTTCTCTCTCTCTGTTTGTCTATTTATGTCCATCTCTCTGTCTCTGACTTTCTGTCTCTGTCTCTCTGTCTCTGTCTCTGTCTCTGTGTCTGTCTCTCTCTGTCTCTCTCTCTCTCTCTCTCTCTCTCTCTCTCTCTCTCTCTCTCTCTCGTGTGTGTGTGTGTGTGTGTGTGTGTGTGTGTGTGTGTGTGTGTGTGTGTCCTGCCCTCCCTCTCTCCCTCCTTCTCCTTCAGAAACCTCCACTGCCATCTGGGGACCCTCTGCTAGGGAGCTGAATAACAGCAAGCCGGAAGGGCATCAGAGCCTATGACTGGTGGGTTATAGATTTATACATTAGTTCTTCTTTGGAGTAGCCAAACCACAGGCCAGGCTATTACTGGATCCTCCAGAAAAGAACAAGATGCTGCAGAGAGGCTCCATCTCAAGAGCCTGGCCCAGCTCCCTCTGAGCTCCCAGCATTCTCACCTGTTTGGGGGGAGGGAGGGGAAGAGAGGAAAGAATTACCAGTATTTCCACCCCCTGGAATGTATAAAGCAAAAGTCATTGATCTTAGAGTATAGAGTCCTGGATTTACATCCTGGTTCTAATAATCAATCACTAGCAAGTTGTTTGGCCCAGAGCAAGTCAACCCACCGCTGGTAGCTGCAGGGTTCTTATCTATAAAATAGAGATGATAATGTTAAGAGACAGTAACTTAGGAGGGGCATCTGGAGCCGTGCCCCAGGCAAACAACAGTGTTTAGCATCTAGTTAGAAAGAAAAAGGATGGGAATATGATCTGTGAATTTTCTTGGTGTAAACTCTATTTACCTATGCAAACTGATACCTTCTCTGAATTAAATTGCCTAGAGCATTCAGAGGTAAAAATGACTTATTAAGTTTACATAGCTATTATTTGTTAAGACGTAATTTGAATGCTGATCCTCCTGACTCTAAGGCCAGGACTCTATCCACTATGCTATGCTGCCTTTAGCAGCAATGATAGCAGATTGGGTGAGCCTCTGTCCTATTCTCTGACCAGCCTTCCTTAGCATCTGCCTCTGAGCTGCCAGGGAAAGTAGCTGCCTCCCCTGCTCCCTCAGTGGGCCACTTGTCCCGGGGCCTAATTTGGGGCATTTGTCCTAGAATTCTTGTACCTATCCTTCTCTGTATTGTGCTGCGGAAAGTTCTTTGGATTGCTGGACTCAGGAAAACCTGAATCCACATCCTAACTCAGGCACTTACTGGCCATGTGACTCTGGGTAAGTGACTTGCTTCTGTTTGCCTCATTTGTAAAATAGGGATAATAATAGCACCTAAATCTCAGATATGAGAATCAAAATATATAATAATCAGGGTGGACCAAAAATCAGAGGGCCATATTGCTTAAAATCACATTAAGATTTTTAGGTCCCCCTCCATGTAAATTTCTATGTAAATGAGAGCAATTATAAACCTGAAATTGCTAACTTGATCAGGTGTCTGGCACATATTAGGCATTTAATAAATGTTTATTGATCGATTGCTAGAGATGTTATTATTCTTTTGTCATTTATCTTCTTAACATCCCAACCCTATATAGTCTCTGGGGCTAATGGGAAGGGGCAAGGAAGATCTCTTCCCTGTCAGCCCCCATAAATTCTTCCTAAGCACCCCTGGGATTCTGCAATCATCCCCGATTCCTCTTAAAATCCAGGAATGAGAGCTAGAGGAGGGACATGAGGGAATCTAGTCCAGTGCCTTTCTTTTACAGGCCCATGGAAATGAGGTGACTTTGACCATTTTCATATACCTCATAAGCTGCAGTGTCATGAATACCCAAATCATCTGCTCCCTGAGCCATGAGAATTAAATCTCTGGCTTTAAAAGAAAATTAAAGGAAGAAATACCCACTCAGTGGCTGGTGTAGGGACTGGAAGAAGGGAGAAGATTTAAAATAAAATTAATTTTTAAAGAAGAAAATTGTAAAGCACTTTTTTAAAAGTAAAGAAATAATGAAAAGCTTAATAAGCAACAGAGCCAAGTGGTTACAAAAGGCAGTCTGTGCCTGTTTCAAGCCCTTAGATGACTCCACTCTATAAACATTTCATCATTCATTCAAGCACAGGCATCCAAAAGAGGGCTTAGACATCAACACAGATCATTATTATGTACATCATACATAGTAGGTGCTTTATGTGAGATAATACACCTGATATCTGGAGATAAAAAGTTTAGAATCCCAATACGCACTTAACAATATTTGAATGAATGGATAATAACAATTATAATAAATCAACAAGCATTTATCAGGCCCCTAATTATGTGCCTAGGAAAATAGAATTCCAGATCAAAGTCAATCTTCCTGACCTCAGGTACGTCCTAACCATGGGAGTCTGGGCAAGTCACTTAGCTCTGTTTGCTACAGTTTCTTCATCTGTCAAATGAGCTAGAGAAGGAAATGGCAAACCCCTCGAGTGTGTTTGCCAAGAAAACCGACTGAAAAACAACTGAACAAAAAGCCAATATGCAATAATAAAGGGACTTTCCTCATTGAGAGCTCCTTATATTGATATAAAATCACAGGTCTGAGTCAAAAGAAAAAAATAGGCAAATCACTATTAAGTCGGTGGGCTACAAACACAAAAATGGAAACAGTTCCTGCTCTTTCTTGTAAAATTTAAGTCCAGTAGGAAAATGCCATAAAAATTTACAAACAACTAAAATAGAAAGCAGAGAATCCATGGCAAATGCTGTGTAAGCTGTAGATGAGCTGAGGAGAGTAGAAGAGGTCATACCACTATTGACTGGGAACAATCAAGGAAAAGGTAGTTTTTGAGTTGAACTTTTAGGAATCAATCAGAATTAAAACTAGAAAAACTGGGAAAAGGGACATTCAAGTATGAGGGATAGGAAAAATCCCTAGATGGAAAAGTGCAGATAAATAGGGGGAGATAGAGTCCAAAAAGGGGAGTAATAAAGGATTAGGCTGAAAAAATAGGGCAACTTCAGTCAACCACACCATCCAATCTCCATTCCCTTTCCCTATAAGCTTAGAGGCAATAACTTGGGGTAAGCTTTTAAATGGTCCAGGGAAACAATAAAACCGTTGGAAAGGGTAATGGATGTGGAGAGCAATTTGGAATTATGCCCAGGGGGCTATAACATTGTATATAATCTTTGACTCATCAATACCACTACTAGGTCTGTATCTTAAAGAGTTTTTTTTTTTTAAAGGAAAAGGAACTATATGTTAAAAAAATGTTAATAGCAGTTCTTTTTGTGTTGGTAAAGGATTAGAAATTGAGGAGATATCCATGAAATGGGAAATGGCTGAAAAAGTTGTGGTATGGTGATCATCATGGAATATTATTGTGCTATAAGAAATGACAAGCAGGATGCTTTCAGGAAAAATCTGGGAAGACTTGTAGCAAATGAGCAGAACCAGGCAAACATTGTACACAATAATGCTGTTCAATGATCAACTGACAACTTTTCAGAGTAATACACCAATACATTCAATTCCAAAGGACTTACGATGAAAAATGCTTTTTTTTACCACTAAAGAAAGATCTGATGGAGTCTGAATGCAGATTCAAACAAACAAACAAAACCCCTTTCTATATTAGTCTTGGTTTAGGGAATTTTTGTCTACTTTTTTTGTCTGTAGTTTTTGGGGATTTTGGGGGGTTGTTATTATTGGTTTTTTTTTTTTTTTTTTGCAATCTGGCTAACATTTCTATGTTAACTATATTGCATGACCACATATATATAACTGATATCAATTTGTTTACCTTCTCAAAAAAGGAGGAATAAAATATGGAACTCAATTTTTTTTAAAAAAATGAATATTAAAAATTTTGTTTACATGTAATTGAGAAATAAAATAAAAATTAAGTTACACAAAGAAACTCTTTTTTTAAGAGATAAACAGCAAAATATGATGAGCTGAAGGAATCCACAAGGAGAGGATGAGGCAGTTCTGGAATCAGAAATGCCTTTTTCCTGCTTATCTGGGCCCTTCATCTCATAAGATGTTAAATTCCCCTCAAGAGTCCTGGCCATATTATCCCAGTATTACAGTGGGTTACATCCTAAGCTGTACAACATGGGGCCAGATCAGTGGAGAATAGACTAGGGTAGTGAAGAGAACTTTAGACAAAAGTTCTAGTCCTGGTTCTGCTGTTTACTTACCGTGTGTCTGAGGCAGTTACTCAACTTTTCTGAGACTCAGCTTCCAATTCTATAAAATAGAGGGAAATTGGATAAAAGCTCTGAATCCTTTTAGGCTCTGAAGTTTTAAAGTATTTTTAAAGGTGTCTTCAAGTAATAACTGAATTCCCACTTGGTAGGCATGTTATAGATGGGATTTGGGATTGGGGACATGATGGACTCTGAGGCATTTCCTAATTTGGAGATTCTATATAAGTTTTTCAATGATCCCAGATCACTGGATAAAACATTTTGTCCTAATCAGTTATCTCGGACATATTGAGAAATCCTCAACCCAGAGGTCTTAAGATCCTCATAGAAAGCAATTTCCCCAACTTAATCTATTTGCTTAGAAGTCAATAAATGAAGTCAATGAAAAAAGAACAAAAGTTTAATTAGCATCAGTTGATGGGTGTTTGATAAATGGATGACAAAGCCTAGAAGGGAGATGCACATATATTTATAGTTTCACACAGCCTTAGGACTGACATTGCAGGTAGGGAAAAAAAAAAAAAAAAGCCTATCACATGAAGCTCCTTAGCCACTTTTTTTACTTGGGAAGCTGAGTTGAGAAACAGAATGTCAGGTAATTTGGGGAGAAACAGGTTAACTTTGGGTCCTCAGGTGTTCATTAAGATTAGTGGGATGTTTTCTCTGTCCTATCAGATATTCTAGCAAGAAGTCTCTTTTAAGATGGTAGAACTCTTTCAAGATAGAAATCACTAAGTCTCCTCTTGTCCTTGCCAGCCTGAGGGTCTGTCATAATTTACATGACCCTATAAGTCTGTTTCTTTGATCTATAAGGTTACTTTTTTCTGGAGAGAAGATGTTTTCCCTCAAGTTCATGGTCTACCTCCTCCAAATAGAATAGTGAGGTTATATTTTGTTTTTTGTTTATTTGTTTGTTTGTTTTTATTATAACTTTATTTACAAGTTATATGCATGATTAATTTTACGGCATTGGCAATTGCTAAACCTTTTGCTCCAAGTTTTCCCCTCCTTTCCCCTCCCTTCCTCCCCCAGATGACAGGTTGACCAATACATGTTAAATATGTTAAAGTATAAATTAAATACAATATTAGTGTACATGCCCAAATAGTTATTTTGCTGTTCAAAAAAAAAAAATCAGACTTTGAAATAGTATATCATTAGGAGGGCATATTTTGTTACTTTGTTGTGTGCACTTGAATTCTATGAGCCTCAGTTTCCTCATCTGTAAAATGAGAAAAATAATACCAGTTCACTTCACTCACAGATAGTAAGAACCCAGTGGGTTGATAAAGATGAGAGTGCTCTGAGAAGTATGAATCACAGCAAGTGAGAAGTGGTACGTGTGTGCTGTGGATGTGTGGGGAGAGAAGCTGAGTTTATCTTTGCTTTTTTTGGTGGGAGATGATGCTCTTCCCTTTGTCAGCCTTGAAACTGACAAAATCTTTAGTTTGATATTCTAAATTCTAAGGTTTCTTCCACCTCTAACATTCTGTATTCTAAAGTTCTTTTTAGCTCTGCTATTCTATATTCTGATTTCCCTTTCAATCCATCCATTCTATAGTTTCTCCACTAATCTGTCCTTTTTTTAATTCTGACACTCTGTTCTAAGGATTAATTCTAAATAATTCCATATGGCTTGAATAAGTATAAATATAGTTAAATTTTCCTGAATATGTGTGTGTGTCCCATCTTTGATGACAATAGGTATCATAATTTACTACTTAAATTATGTGTAAAGTATCTTTCTTTGTATTTGTTCTGAACTCTATGGGGCTTTTTAATTTGGGGGAGGAAGAGGTAGATTTGATTCTTTTCTCAAACTTTGGGCATATGATTTCTCTGGGCCTCAGTTACTCAACTGAAAAATGAAGGAAATAAGTTAGATCTCTTAGGTCAGTCCTAGTTCTAACATTATCTATTCTAAGTTCTAAGGCCAATCCAGCTCTAGCATTCTATCAATCAATAAACATTTACTAAACATCTACTTTGTGTGTGGGGGTGGGGGGTGGGGACCATCTCCTATGTGGTAACGCAACTCTAGACACCATGGATACAAAATTAAGATATTCTCTGAGTTCTTGGAGGTTGCATTTTACTATTGGAATATATTCCATGTTCTGAGATTGCTCCCAGCTCTGACATTCCATATTCTGAGGTCCCTCCCAGCTCCCATGTGCTAAGGTCCTCCTTCCATTTCTAATAATCTGTTTCTCACATCCTAAAGTCCCTGCCAATTCTGACATTGGATGATTCTGTTCAGAAAGATGGCCAGAGTGTGGGAACCTAACCTAGCAAAGCTCCAGGTAGTTTTCATAAAGTTAATCTCTCCTAAACTAGCCCCTTGGTTTTAACACGTGAAACGAGTTAATGGTTCCCTCCTTCCAAAGCCCATTCACCTGGGAACCGCTAGGAATTTGAGGGGTTTTTTGCCCTTAATAACATTTTCACACATCACAGACTCCACTCCCTCAGCTGAAAGGCTTTACCCAGAGATTTAAGCTGAGAACAAAAAGAGCCTCAGCCCAGGCTGAATCGATACTGTTGCTTCAGATCATAGGATCAAAAATCTAGGGCTGGAAGGGACCTTAGAGGTCACCTAGTCTGATATTTCTCATTTTACAGGGAGGGAAATTGAAGCGCTGTGAGATTAAGTGACTCATCCAAAGTAACAAGTAGTTAATGACAGAGCTAGGATTTAACCAGGTCCTCTTACACCAATGCCAGCTCCTTTTTCCTTGTAGCACTCCTGGTAGGCATCAGGGAAACAAAACACTTTTACCTGACTCGGAGATGTCTAGAGAGAGGGACATTGTGGTATAGGGAAAAGCAAATCTCCGTGCTTATACTTGAAATCAAATCCCAACTTTCTATAAATACCAGTAGGACCAGGAGTAAGTAAATTAATTTTCCTTAGCCTCAGTTTCCTCATTTTTACAAATAAGGGTGGCCAGCCTGCTCAAGTTCTATGATATGAAGGGTTTTGTTTTGTTTTGGCCTACACCTGTGATCCCATTGGTATAGGGAACTCCTAGAGAGAGAACTCCATCCACTAATACAAATTGGTACCCAATCTTAAAGGATCACTACTTGAGGCCGTGAGGAGTTTAGAGACTTGTTCAGGGTCCCATTACCAGTCTTCCTGACTGAGGTGAATTCACTACCTACAAGATTACACTCATTAAAGATTCATTCTTTCTAGGGCCTGGAGGCTTTTCACCCTCAGAAAACTCAATAGTGTGTTGCAAACCACCCTGAGGAAGGACTGGCTGCAGTCTTCTAAGCCCTTGTCTATATGCAAGGGATACCCTAGGGAAGAAGATTCAGTTAGAGCCCCAGCCCCTGCGCAAGGCTGCCTGCAAAAGGAACTTAAAAAGAGAGGTGAAAATTAAGCCCCTGAAGCTACTTGGGGCTCACCATCCTGTCTTCCTTATATGAACTCCATTACCTCCTGGCTCTGAGGTCAGGGACTCGGTGGAAGGAACCCAGCCTCCTCTTGAGCTCCTACCCAACTCCTTACCTCATAGTATCTCTTCAAGATGTGCTCTTTCCCCTAATCCTGCCCCGAAACACACACCATCCTGTGGCCATTAGTAGGTGAAAAGGAGGCTGGGAGTAAGTAGGACTTGTTGAGGGATTTTTGACAGCTCGGGGGACCAAATCCCCTGAATACAAACACGTGAACAGTTACACACATTGGGTCTTCTGAGCTTTAAACCAGACGATGAGGAAAAAGATGACGAACTTTTTTTTACCCAAAAACCTTCAATGACTCCCTATTACACACTGAATAAAGTAAAAGGTAAATCTTAGTGCTCTGTCCAAATTTTCTCAAATTTGACCACCTGGACTACTTGAATGACTATGAATAAATGAATGAAAAATCATTAAGGAAGTACCTACTCTTTTCAATCAAGCAAAATGCATTTATTGTCTGCTAACTAAATTGCAGGTACTAGGCTAAGTCCTGAAGATACAAAAAAAAGGGGGGGGGATACAGTTTCTACCCCCTTACATTATTTTTTACCCCCCTTACATTCTAATGGGAGATACAACTGGTACACAGAAAGGTATGTACAAGACACATTCAGAGCAGACACACGGTAATAAGTTAGAAAAGCACTAGCAGCTGGGGAGACAGGGAAAGGCTTGCGGCAGAAGGTGTCATATGAGCTAAGTTGTGAAGGAAACCAAGGCAACTGAGAGGCGGAGGTGAAAGAGAGAGAGCATTCCAGACATGGGGTTGAGCCAGTGTGGAGCAGATGGGATGTCATGGGAAAGGAACATCCAGAAAGGCAGTGTCACTGGATCACAAACTGGGTAGAAAGGAGTGAAGTCGAAGAATGTGGAAAAGGCAGGAAGGGGCTGGGTTTGGAAGGGATTTCAGTGCTGAAGAGAGGATTTTATTTTTGATGCCAGAGTTAATAGGGAGTCCTTGGGATTTATTGAGTAGAAAGTGAAAGGGGCAGACCTGAGCTTTCAAAGAATTGTTCTGGCTATGAATGGAGGCTGGGTTTGAAGTGGGGAAAATGTTGGGGCTGGGAAAACAATGAAAAGTATATTTCAGTAATTCAAGGGAGAACTAATGAGTATTCATCCTTATCTTATCATATCCAAATCCCAAGCCTTTCTTCACACTATACCCCCAAGCCAGCCCCGGTGTCTATCTATGGAAGTCACTTCCTTTCTTCAGGACCCAACCAAGGAACCACCTCTATCTTCAAAGTTTCTTTACTGATCCTATTTCCAGTAAAAGTGATTTCTCCCTCTTCAAATCTTCCTTCCTTCCTTCTTTCCTTCCTTCCTTCCTTCCTTCCTTCTTTCCTTCCTTCTTTGCTTCCTTCCTTCCTTCCTTCCTTCTTTCTTTTTTATTTTCTTTCCTTCTTTTCTTTCCTCTCTCTCTCCCCTCTCTCCCTCTCCCTCTTTCCTTCCTTCCTTCCTTCCTTCCTTCTTTCCCCTCTCTTCCTCTCCCTCTTTCCTTCCTTCCTTCCTTCTTTCTTTCTGTCAGGTTAAATATGTGCAATTCTTCTAAACATATTTCCATATTTATCATGCTGCACCAGAGAAATCAGATCAAAAGGGGGGAAATGAGAAAGAAAAACACAAACAAGCAAACAACAACAATAAAAAAGGTGAAATTCATGTGCTTCAATTTGTATTCAGTCTCCCTGATTCTCTCTCAAGATATGGATGGCATTTTTCCATCACAAGTCTATTGAAATTGTCCTGAATATCTAATTGTTGAAAAGAACTACGTCCATCCCAGTTGATCATCACATCATCTTGTTGTTGCTGTATATAATATTCTCTTTGTTCTGCTCATTTCACTTAATATCACTTTGTATAAGTCTCCCCGGGCCTTGCTTATTATTTCTTATAGAACAATAATATTCCCTTACATTCATCTACCATAACTCATACAGCCATTCTCCAGCTGATGGGCATCCACTCAGTTTCCAGTTTCTTGCCACTACAAAAAGGGCGGCTACAAATATTTTTACACATATGGTTCCTTTTTCCTCTTTTATGATCTCTTTGGGATATAAGCCCAGTAGAGATACTGCTGGATAAAAGCTCCTCAAATTTCGCAAAGATCTCACTGGCTCTTGGCCCATGCTTATTTATTTATTTGTCTCCAACCCTTTTCCCCTTTAGTTAATAAATTCCTTGAGAGAAGGATTTCTTTTTTTTTTTTCCAGTTCTATACAAAGATGGAAAATGGCACAGTCCCTGATCCGGAAAAACTTACAATCTACTAGAAAGAATTAGACAACTAAATTGTGATCGAAGTTAGAATGTAATGAGGGCAGCTTCAAATAAAATACTCAGGGAACTGGGATTCAGGAAAGATCATTATCAACTAGAGAAAGCAAAGAATACTTCCCAGAGGACTTGGCACCTGAATTGAGTCTTGAAGCAAGGGGAAAATTTCAAGTAGAGATGAGAAGGCAGTACACACCAGGGGCAGAGGACATAACCTATACAGAGACTAGGAGGTGAGAGAAAGCAGGAAGAAATCAAGAAATGACTAATAATCTGGGTTGGCTAGAATACAGAATTTCCGAAGGGGAGTATTGTGAAAGAAGATTCCTTCTAGAAGCAGTCTGAGGCCTCTGAGAGCCATTTGGGAGTGGTTGCACAGGCCTGCCAATCTCCTGCCACCAGAGGCCCAAGAAATATGTTATCTTCAGCCGTAGGACAAACAAAGGCAAAGGCAGATAGAAAAGGAGGCAGCTTCTCCTTGCTGAATCTCAGACAGACATTATCAAGATAGGACACCTGGAGAGGGTAGCTGCTAAGTTATCTAGGTTGGACGAAATGAGACATTGACTTACAG
Source organism: Antechinus flavipes (assembly GCF_016432865.1). Taxonomy (NCBI): domain Eukaryota; kingdom Metazoa; phylum Chordata; class Mammalia; order Dasyuromorphia; family Dasyuridae; genus Antechinus; species Antechinus flavipes. The sequence continues at coordinate 247,217,781 of NC_067403.1, forward strand.
GAAAACAAACATTTCTAGATTTTTATTCCAAGTTCTTTCTGAGAGAGACCATATGCGATAATGGAAAGAAAAGTGGATTAAAAAGTAGGGGATCTGAATTGCAAATCCCAACTCTGATAATTATCAAATTAGACAAATCAGTAAACAAGAAAGGAGTGTAGACAGATTAGGAGACCTGGGACCCCATCAACTGGAAAATGACTAAACAAATTACAGGCAGTTAACTAGATGGTATCATGGTCAGAGTAGCAGCCCTGGAGTCAAGGACTGCTTTTCCTGAGTTCAAATGTGGCCTCAGGCACTTTCCAGCCATGTGATCCTAGGCAAGTTACTTAATTCTATTTGCCTCTGTTTCCCCATCTGTTCAAATGAGCTGGAGAAGGAAATGGCAAGCTATTCTGGTATCTTCCCTAAGAACACCTCAAATGGGTCACGAAAAAACAGACGACTGAAATGACTGAACAATAACTGAAGAAATTATGGCATACGAATGGGAAGGACTATTTTGTGCCATGGGAAATAATGAAAGAATTGGTTTCAAAGCAACCTGGGAAGATTTGTCTGAATCAGTACAAAGTGAAGTGAGCAGAAGGAGGAGAGTTTATATAAAACGAGATTATAAAAATATCTTTGCACCAGTGCAATGATCAATCGTGATTCCAGAGTACTGGTGATGAAACGTTCTACCCACTTCCTGACAGATAAGTATTGGATTCAAATGCAGAATGACACGTTTTGAATCAACCAATGCAGGAATTCGTGTTGTCTGTACCAAGGATTTCCTTGTTTCTTTTTTCTTTTTTCAATGGGAGAGGGGAAAGTGGCAGAGAGAAAATCAATTTTTATTTATAAATAAAAGATAAAATTTAATTTAAAAAAATGCCAAAGTCCTGAGTTCAAATGCTGGCTCTGCTACTTCCTAGCTATGTCTCCTCAAAAAGTCACTTCCCTCTCTCTTAATACTCTATCTCTCTAAGCCACAGTTTCCTCTTCTGCAAAATGGGGATAATAATACTTTCCCTGCCTATCTCCCAGAAATATAGCGAGTAAGGCACTAGGTAAACTGTAAATAGCTCTCTAAGTGTGGTGTTATTAATAGTAGCACATTATTGGTCTTGGAGGACAAGAATAACAGCTGAGTTGCAGGCTTTCCTTGTTCTGGTGAGAAAGATGAGCCATATATCATCACTATGTGTCTTGAGAAAAGGATTTGACCTGCAGGAAAAATGTGTCTGTGAATTTCTTTCTAAACCAGTTTCCTCCATTTTCTATGCTCCAAAGGCTAGTTTGTTCTCGGGACTTTCTGTCAAACTCCCCACAAACCACAGGCCAACCCCTCCTTCTCTTATTGAATCCCTTTCTCTTCCTGGTTCAGGGCAAAAGGTACTTACTCCCATGAAGCCTCGCTGAGTTCTGCCTTCTCTGGGATCATGGGTTAAGCCCTGGATTGTTTCTAAGTGTGACACGGGGGTTATTCTTATCTCCCCATGAGGACCATAAATACCTTAGGTCCAGAGACTAATGCATTATCCCTAGAGCATTAAGTGTAGGGCTGAAAATATAGCTTCTACAAGGGTGTCTATAAAATAATTTTTATTGTGTGTGTGTGTGTTTTTTAAAGAAAGAAAAGGATAGTTGCTGGTTGCCTCTTATCAACTACTCCATAGTTCAGTGAATAGAGTCCTGGATATGAAATCCAGAAGAGCTGAGTTCAAATCTAGCCTCAGACAATTACTAGCTCTGTAACCATAGCTAAAGTCACTTACCCTCGGTTTGCCTCAGTTTCCTCACTTGTAAAAAAAATGGAGATAATGATAGCATCTACTTTCCGGACCAGATGAGCTAGTATCTGTAAAGCCTCTTATAAGCCTTAAAGTGCAACATAAATGCTAGCCATTATTTTTATTATAATCTGATTGATCTTGGAGAAGTAACTTCCCTCTTTGTGAACATTAAGCTCCTCATCCATGTAATATTTATGCTCTAGTCCTATCCTATCAGTGCCAGGCTGTTACATCTCTCCCTCAGAGTTCCAAGGGGTAATCCTGAGGGATAGCCTTACTAAGGCCTGAGCTTTACCAGCTGTGCTCCCCAACTCATAGTTAAAGAACTGAGACTTGACCCATTTCTAGTTCGCCTTTTATCAGCAACCAGCTAAGAGGAGATTAGGAGGATAGAACAGTAGCCTGAATTCAAATCCAGCTTCAAGACATTTATTAGCTGTGTAATCCTAAATTGCCTAAAAACAAACAAAATTTAAAATCATCAATTAGCTTTTACAAAGGATAATTACTTCCAGCACTAAGAAAAAACAAACATTTCTCCCAATATCTTTAGTGGATGCTCTCCCCTACTTTATTTTGGTCTCAGAGAATAGGCTCAACATTTTATTCCACCAAGTTCACATATAGTCATCCTAAGAGCTGAAGGGTTGCTTCCACTGAGCAGGGGGTCTTTCCTGAAAGTGTTTCCAGAAGCTCTCTCCCTTTGGCATTGGGACTGTCCCCCAAAGGCCTGGAAAGAACTTCCTCACAGCCAACACTTCTCAGAAGCTCTGACTTCCTTAGCTCAGGGACTGCCTGCAGATCCTTAACCTCCCTGCCCCAAACTTTATTAGCATTTTCTTCCTTTTCAAATGATCATGAGCCCTGTGTGGAGTTTTCTTAGCAAAGATTCTGAAGTGGTTTGCCATTTCCTTCTCCTCTTCATTTGACATATGAGGAAACTGAGGTAAATCGGATTAAGTGATTGCTCAGGGTCACATAGCTAGGAAGTGTCTGGGGCCAGATTTGAATTCAGGAGGCTGAGCCTTCCTGACTAGAACTTTATTCACTGCATCACCTAACTGTCCCATATTCATGTCAGCGGCCATCATCATCATCATCATCATCATCATCATCCTTGGAGCTCTGACCAACATCTATAAGATGACTTGCCCTTGTTTCTAGGCTGTATTTTCTTAGTGCCCTGATCTTTTTCTACTCCTTGACGGCAATTTCTGGGTCTAGAGTCAGGAAGACCAGAATTCAAATGCGATTACCTCCTTCTCCCTCAGTTTTCTCAAATGTAAAGTGGGAATAACAACAGTATCTGCCTCCCAGAGTTGTGAACATCAAATAAGATCATAATTTTAAAGTTCTGAGCTCAGTGTCTGCCATGTAGTGGGCACTATATAAATAAATACAACTGTTATTGCTGTTGTTGATGTCATTCTTATGACTTCAGCCTCTAAAAAGGCAGACTAGGAAAGGAAACTCAGGGGTTTCCCAGGGCCAGGAGATAATCCTAAAACCTGAGGAATAGTGGTAGAATAGCAAGAGACTTGGGTGTGTATCCCAGTTCTCTGCCTGCCTACTTGTGAGCCATGGACAAACCACTTTTCCTTTCTGAGTCTCAGTTTCCCCATTTGTAGAAAAAGAGCTCAGTTTAGTCCACAATCACCTGTGAGTTCTCTTCTGTCTGTAAATCCTATGATTCTATAAACCGATGGATAGTGGAGGAAGAAAAATGGAAAGAGTAAAAACATCAAAACTCCCACGAAGGACGCACTGAGGGGCAACAAAATTCCAACTGATCGCATAAAACAATATTGTTATCACCATGTTTGGGTTCTGGACACTACCCAGCCTTTGTTTCTTTTGGAAATTAGTAAGTAACAACTGGAGGTACCAACATAGGGGAACTTCCCCACGTAGAGATCTGGCTTGAGAACCAGGAAGAGCTGAATTCAAATTCAGCCTTTGATTCATACTAGCTATATGATTCTGGACAATTCACTTCATGTCTCAGTTTCTCCAGATAGCTTTCTAATGGTTTGTCAAGCATTTGTACTGACAGAGGATTTTTCTTCTACTGATGAAATTGAAGAACACGTAATATATATTTGTTATTACATGTACAAGAGGCATATGTAAATATATGACAAAATGCATATGTATAATTATTTCAATCCCATTTTGTCTTTGAAAAACATTTCATGGTCGACATGGACAAATTTCACATGGGATGGGCAGGCACAGAAAATGGGATGAAATACCCCTTCTGGAGGAAGCTTCTTCTTTGTGGAGATGCAAAATCTACTGGAGTTTATGAGTACCGAGCCTACTTTCTAATAGAAACTAAAATAAAATTCAATTTTTAAAAAAACAAAGCCCAGAGAGAAACGATTGGCCCAAATTAATCAGTGACAAAGGCAGGGCTTTGGAAATCAAGTCTTCTGGCTCTAAATTCTTTTCATTGCTTCTAAAAACTGTCTTACAGATTGCTGAAAGGGCATCTAGACAATGAAGTGGACAGAAATGCCTGAGGTCAAGAAGACTCCAATACCTGAGTTCAATTTTGGCCTCAGACGCTTTCTAACTGCATGACCCCAGGATAAGTCATTCAATCCTGTTTACTTCAATTTACTCATCTATAAAATTAGCAAGCTAGTTCTAGAATCAGAGTCATCCCAGAAATTGGAGTAAATTTGACCTGTCAGATAAACTTTCTGGGAAGGGAATGCTTGAGGGAAAAAGAAGAAACCTTGGTCTAAGTCTCCCCATTGCTATTTTGGCCAAAGGGAAGGGCTTGCAATCTTTGGTGATATCAAAGAATTTTGGAATTCCCATGTGGCCTCTTCAGATCAAATCTCAGCAGTATCTACCCTGGGAGCCCAGGATAGTCTGGCTGTCAATTTATGGCTTCACAAGGAGCCCAGGAAAAAAAAGGAGCCCCATCATGCCGATGGGAAATTTCTTCTTTACCTTATGAGTGGGAAGAAAGGAATTCTAACAACCAGGAGCTGTGAGTTACCCTTTTGCAATATGGCATTCCTAAAGTGGAGCTCACTGTCCTCTGAATTATGTGTATGTATAGATTAAAAAATATGTGTGTATATATATGTTTCATATATATCAAATTATACATCTATACAAAGATTTATAGACACATGGACATACACATATACATATATATATGGAAAAGTGGGTCACAAACATTTGAGGGGGGTAGTATCTTGTGTCAACTGTTTTTATGTAAGTACTTCCTTTTTTTTTTTTTTTTTTTTTTTTGACTGAGGCAAATTGGGGTTAAGTGACTTGCCCAAGGTTACACAGCCAGGAATTGTTAAGTGTCTGAGGTCAGATTTGAACTCGGGTCCCCCTGACTTCAGGACTGGTGCTCTATTCACTGCCCTAACTGCCCCCACTAACTGTTCTTATCACACTTAGTACAAGATACTGGCTGAATGAACAGATCCCCAACTAATAGTTTTTTTGGGGAAATATACCTGTGAAGATTTGAGATGATAGCATTGAGAATCAGCTCCCCCTGTCCTTGATTTCCCAGAAATACTCCCAGAATTCTGATGTTAGAGATGGAACCTTGCTCTGAAATTGGACACCCATGTATGAGATAGAAGTTGGAATTAACCTCCTCACAATGTACATGGCCCACATCAACATGGAGAAACCCATAAAAACTTAAGACACCACCGACATAACCTTCAAGAACCCAGTCTCACTTTGATTCCATGATGGAGCACAAGAGTGGGACTTTGTAGGGTGTCTAAGGATCACATACACAGTAAACGAGAGAATCAAGATTTGAATTCGGATTCGCCATTCTTCCCACTTCCCTTCACTCTCTCTCTCACTCATAGAGAAGTCATTAGAAGAACTGTTCAGAATAAGGAAGGATTCCACAAAATTTTCAGCAGTCTGATTCAGAGGGAACATCAGTCTAGGGACTGGCTTGGGACAGAGCTTTCGAGCCTGTCTCGTAGGCTGGAACTTGACCCTGAAATCTGCATGAACCAGGATGGATAGAATTTCCCCCTCTCACTCATGTGCCAGATTTCCCCTTGAGGAAAAAACCAAATGCTCAGTAATGAGATTTGGGAGCAATGAAACCACAGGCTCTGGTATAGAGTGTTCGGGTTGAGATCAGGAAGATCTGAGATGAAACCCTGCCTCAGACACTTCCTAGTTGTGTAATCCTGGACAAGTCACCCTAAAGCTTTCTCTCTGTCTGCCTCAGTTTCTTCATCTGTAAAATGGGTATAACAACAGCACCTACCTCACAGAAGTTTCAAATGAAATGCCGACTTTGAGTTATCTATAAATGCTAGCTTTTATTATTAAAGCTAGGTTCTTCTTCTGATGCTGAGTGAAATAAGCAGGACCAGGAGATCATTCTATACTTCAGCAACAATACTATATGATGATCAATTCTGATGGACCTGGCCATCTTCAACAATGAGATGAACCAAATCAGTTCCAATAGAGCAAATGAACCAGGAACACCCAGGGAAAGAACTCTAGGAGATGACTATGAACCACTACATGGCATTCCCAATCCCTCTATTTTAGTCCGCCTGCATTTTTATTTCCTTCACAGGCTAATTCACTATTTCAAAGTCCGATTCTTTTTATACAACAAAATAACTGTTAGGACATTTATACATATATTGAATTTAATTTATACTTTAACATATTTAACATATATTGGTCAACCTGCCATCTGGGGAGGGAGTGAGGGGAAGGAGGGGAAAAATTGGAACAAAAGGTTTGGCAATTGTCAATGCTGTAAAATTACCCATGCATATAACTTGTAAATAAAAAGCTATAATAATAATAATAATAATAAATGTTAGGTTCTTCTTGATACAAAAGGGCTAACTGCATAAGGAGAAAGGATTATTCTGCCATTGCTGCTGTTGACTGAATAGAAAGGGGGTGGGGTGTGACTGTACAAGAGCAGAAGATAAGGAACATTTCAGAGGGTGGGAATCACAACACAGTGGAAAATAACTATGGTGGTGTAGTTTATATCTGAAGATGCTGCTACTGACCTGCAGTTCTGACAAGGAGAATGTCAGAGCTTAGAATATCAACCCAGAATGTCACAGCCAGAAAGAACCTTAGCCAAAGACACACAATGTCAGAGCTGAAAGGGGACTCAGAGCATAGAATGGCAATTCCGTCAGAGACCTTAAACATAGGCAGGAAATGTCAGGACTGGGGGGGAGGGGGACCTCAGAACACAGAACTTAGAATGCCAAAGCTTTGACCATGGATCATAAAAAGTCCTTAAAGCATAGAATGTCAGTGCTAGAAGGGACCAGGGAAAGAAGGAACCTTAGAATCAGTCAATGAACAAGCAGTCTCTAAACATCCACTAAGAACAAGGCTTTGTTGTGGAGGATAGAGATACAAGGGAAAAAAGCAAATAGTTCCCACCTTCAAATGGATACCTTTCTAACCCAAGGATACACTAAGTATTCACATAAGCAAATACAAAATGTGTACAAAGACAAGCCAAAGTAATTTGAGACATTATCAGATGGTGGGGGATGGAGACCCGGCAGGAGTAGGTGGCTTGTAGGCTGTTCTAGAGGAAAATTGGGATTCTAGGAGGCAGAACTGAGGAGGGAAAGCATTCTAGGCATAAAGCACAGCCTGTGCAAAAGCCCAAAGATGAGGAATCCAGTGCTGTATATGGGAATGGCAAACAGAATGTCACAGAGAGAAGGAACTTTCGAATACAGAATATAAACTAGAAGGGCAGATCTCGTTGAGACCTTAGAACATTGAATGTCCCTAGGAATGTCTCTACTTTTGAATATAAGATCTCAAAGCATCCTTCTAATGTGGAAATATAAAAGGGAAAAGCTGAAGTGGGAGAAAGGGGATGGGAATTTTAAAATTTAGGACACAGCTGGTTATATCTGGAAGGAATGGAAATAGAGGTCATCTTATAAAAGAGGGGAAAGGATCTACATGTGCAAAAAAAAAAAAAGTTTGTAGCAGCTCTTTTTGTGGTGGTGAGGAATTGGAAATTGTGGATCCCCATCAGCTGGGAAATGGCTGATGTAGTATATGAATAGAGTGGAAAATTATTGTTCTTTAAAAAATGATGAGCAATATATTGTACTTAATTTATACTTTAACATATTTAACATGTATTGGTCAACTTGCCATCTGGGGAAGGGGGTGGGGGGAAGGAGGGGAAAAGTTGGAACAAAAGGTTTGGCAATTGTCAATGCTGTAAAATTACCCATGCATATATCTTGTAAATAAAAAGCTATAATAATAATAATAATAATAAATTATACTATTAAAAAAATGATGAGCAAGCTGATTTCAGAAAAGCCTGGAAAGGCTTACATCAACTGATGCTGAGTGAAGTGAGCAGACCAAGAGAACATTGTACACAGTAACATAATCACAAGATTATGTGATGATCAACTGTGATAGACTTGACTCTTCTCAGCAATGCAGTGATCCAAGACAATTCCAATAGATTTGGGATGGAAAATGGCATCCATATTCAGAGAAAGAATCATGAGACTGAATGCAAATCGAAACATAATGTTTTCACCTTTTTGATTTGCATTTTCTTTCTCATGGTTTTCCTCCCTTTGGTCTGAGTTTTCTTGCACAACATGACAAATATAGAAATAGAGATAAAAGAATTGTATATGTTTAACTTATATCAGATTGCTTTGTGTCTTCGAGAAGGGGAAGGTAAGGAAGGGAGGGAGAAAAAATCTGGAACTCAAAACGATTTCTACATATTTTTACCTACATTTAGAAAAATAAAGAGGAAAATAAAAGGAGAAAATGAGGGAGATAAAGCAATAGAGATCATTGAGCACAACCCCTTTGTTCTGTAAGGTAAGAAACAGAAGAATTGCCTTACCCAATTTTTAGGACCTGAGTCCTGATTTCATTCCCACTGTATACATCAGATTGCCTCCTTCAGTAGGATAGGTCTTTATACTCATTTAATATGTATTCATCAGGCACTTACTATTTGTGCAGTCAATTGCTAGGCACTCTGGTCTCAACAAAGATAAATTTTTAAAAATATCCTTGTCTAATGTCTCTTCCCATCCCGGTAAGTGGTATTAGAAGGGCTCAAATAGTCCTGACTCAAGGCAATGGGTAATAAAGGTCCTAGCAGGTGTTACAGACGGTAAAAATCATAAGAAAATAACAAAAACAGTGTCATTTTGTTAACAGGGGCTTCGTGCATTTACTAACAGTCAACAAGGTGGCACAATGAAGTCAGGAAAAACGAAATCAGAGTCAAGCACCTCAACTGTGCGATCTTGGCAAGCCACATGGAACTTCTCTCAGCTTCAGTTTTATCTTCTCTATAATGGGAATATTTATAGCATCTACCTCCCAGAGTTGTGACTCTCAAATAAGCTAATATATAAAAAAGTGATTTCTGAACTTTAAAAGTCCTCTCTAAATGACAATCATTATCATCTTTCTACTATTCATAATAATAACTGTTTATAAAATTTTAAAAGGCAACTTGGCAAAAAAAAAAGGGGTTCCTCCTCATTTCTCTCCCCTGGCTCCCCAGGCAATTGGGATTAAGTGACTTGCCCAGGGTCACACAGCAAGGAAGTGTTAAGTGTTTGAGATCAGATTTGAACTCAGGTCCTCCTGACTTCAGGGCTGGTGCTCTATCCACTGTGCCATCTAACTACCCATGCCCTCACTTCTTAAGACAGACAGGTGGCTCAGTGGACAGAAGATTGAGCTTAGAGTCAGAAAGCATGAGTTAAAGTTGGCTTCAGACACTAGCTGTGTGATCCTTGGCAGGTCACTCAATCTCTTTGCCTTTTCCACAACTGTAAAGTAGGATAACGATAGGACTTAAATCACAGGATTTTGTGAGTCTCAAATGAGATAATATTTGTAAAGTGCTTGGCACAGTGCCTGGCATATAAAAAGTGCTTAATAAATGCTTATTTCCTTCCTTCCTTAAAAGTATCCCTAAATATACACTGAAACCATTCAATTAGGCACAATACATAATTATATAAATGAAACACATGGCAATTTTGGGAGTGTTACTTACAAAATGGTAATAACAGCTCCTAAAATAGTAATAACAGCTCTTGTTCAATAGTAGGTTTGCAAAACGCTTGCCTTACAAGCTGCTGTGGGAGCTAATTCTGGGACCCATCTCCCCATTCTACAGAGGGCTAAGTGACTTGTCCCTCGTTCCACAGATTGTCAAAGCCAAGATTTAAATCACCTTCAAATTGACCCACCTCCTCCTCTTCCTTATGATTTTTAGAGATGGCCACCCAACCTAAAGGATGATGGGATCATAGTGTAAACTTAAGCTGATGGTGAGGGAGTGGAGCCACTGACCTTGACCTCATTAGCTCCGGGCTCTGGCTCAGCTGAGCTAAGGAATACGGACACAGCTCCAAGTGACTTCATCTGATTGAGTGATTCAAGAATATCACACCTGTGTAGGACCATGGGCTGACATCCTCCGAGTGGGCAGTTATGGAGAAGAGCAATAACCCAGGCCCAGAGGCAATGACTAAAGTCACTTTTTACCCAGAAAACAAGATACAAAGGTAATAGTGAGAGCAGGACAGAAGGTCACATTCATGGGAGGGAGAGCACCAGTGACAGCTTCACCTCTCCACCACAGGGCAAAGATTTATCATAAACTGGATGAAAATTGTGTTTTTCCTTTATTAAAGTGATCTGAAATCCTGTGTTCATCAGGCTAGGGCTGCCTGTATTTTTTTCCTGCCCTCTGTACTAACAAAATAGGAAGTCCATCAACTTGTTGGAACAAACCATTTCATCACAAAACCCTAAAATCGGGGGATCTAAGTAAGTCTGCTTCATTCCACATCCATAAATGATCACATTTTGGGGACACTTAAGATCTTAAACAGCCCTTTATTCATAATAATCCTGCAAAGTATGTATTGGGAACATTATTATCCCCATTTTTCAGGAGAGGAAATTGAGACCTGAGAGAATACATTTAGGCTTAGAGTTCTATAATCATAGTTATATGATTATGGTAATAGTCATAGTCATAATCATAATAGAACATCTGTCCCAGAATCAGGAAAGCCTGAGTTCCAATCTGGTCTTACACACTTCCTAGTTGTATGACCCTGGATAATCAGTTAACCCTGTTGGTCTCCTCTGTCAAATGAGCTGGAGAAGGAAATGGCAAACCCCCTAGAGTCTTTTAATTTTTTAAATTTTATTTTTTTTGCTGAGGCAATTGGGGTTAAGTGACTTGCCCAGAATCACACAGCTAGGAAGTGTTAAGTGCTTGAGAGTAGATTCGAATTCAGTTCCTCCTGACTTCAGGGCCGATGCTCTATCCACCGCACCACCCAGCTGCCCCAATCCCTTAGTATCTTTGCCAAGAAAAGGGGTCACAGAGAATTAGATGTGACTAATAGACTAACCAACAACAATAATATTATCGTCCTGATCAACGACTTAATTATGATCGCAGAACTTATAGGCATTGGAGTTGAGATTTGAACTCAGACCTCCTGAAACAAACAAACAAAATGAATAGTACTCTTTCTATCACCCCAATTGAGAAAATAACATGTTGGTTTGCAATTTCTCGTTTGGAGTTTAATCTCTAGAAAACAGGGATCTTGTCAATTTGACAATACTTATTAGACATATACTATGCACACAGCACTTTATAGACAGCCGAATGCCCCCTACAACAACAACAACAAAAAAAAAAAAAAAAAAAAAAAAAAAAGCAAAAGTAATCCCTTTCTTCAAGGAGCTTGCAATCTAATGGAGGAAGTGGGGAAGAGAGAAATCATAAAATGTAGACTCTGTACAATGCTGAGCACACAAGTCATTAAATGAAATCTATCATCCTGAAGGAAGCGAATGGAAGCAAACTCATCAATGCAACAAACATTATTAAGCAGACACTATACATGCCAGTAGAAATTTGTTTTGTCATTCAGTAATGTCTGACTCTCCATGACCTCATTTGGGGTTTTCTTGGCAAAGGGAGACCGAAGTCATTTGCCATTTCCTTCTCCAGCTCATTTGACAGATGGGGAAACCGAGGCAAATAGGGTAAAGTGACTTGCCCAGGGTCACACAGCTTGTGTCTGAGGCTGGATTTCAACCCAGAAAGACTCATCTTCCTAACTCCAAGCATGGCACTCTTCCACTGCAGCGCCATCTAGCTGCCTACCAAATTCTGGAGGGGGGAAAAGGGGAGAAGGCAAAAAACAACCTTTTTCTACTTTTAAGGAGCTTTACAATTTACTGCCCAATCAGAGTTCCGAGTCACTCCCAGGAGTCTTTTTTTTTTATTTTTTTATTTTAATATCTTTTTATTGATAGAACACATGCCAGGGTAATTTTTTACAGCATTATCCCTTGCATTCATTTCTGTTCCGATTTTTCCCCTCCCTCCCTCCACCCCTTCTCCCAGATGGCAAGCAGTCCTTTACATGTTGAATAGGTTACAGTATATCCTGGATACAATATATGTGTGCAGAACCGAACTGTTTTCTTGTTGCACAGGGAGAATTGAATTCAGAAGGTATAAATAACCCCGGGAAGAAAAACAAAAATGCAAGCAGTTTATATTCATTTCCCATTGTTCTTTCTCTGGGTGTAGCTGCTTCTGTCCATCTTTGATCAATTAAGGCTCTCTTTATCGAAGAGGTGCACTTCCATCAGAATACATCCTCAAACAGTATCGTTGTTGAGGGATATAATGATCTCCTGGTTCTGCTCATTTCACTCAGCATCAGTTCATGTAAGTCTCGCCAGTCCTCTCTGTATTCATCCTGCTGGTCGTTCCTTACAGAACAATAATATTCCATAACATTCATATACCACAATTTACTCAACCATTCTCCAATTGATGGGCATCCTTTCGTTTTCCATCTTCTAGCCACTATAAACAGGGCTGCCACAAACATTTTGGCACATACAGGTCCCTTTCCTTTCTTTAGTATCTCTTTGGGGTATAAGCCCAGTAGAAACACTGCTGGACCAAAGGGTATGCACAGTTTGATAACTTTTTGAGCATAGTTCCAAATTGCTCTCCAGAATGGCTAGATGTGTTCACAATTCCACCAACAATGTATCAGTGTCCCTGTTTTCCCACATCCCCTCCAACATTCCCCATTATCTTTCCCTGTCATTCTAGCCAATCTGACGGGTGTGTAGTGGTATCTCAGAGTTGTCTTAATTTGCATTTCTCTGATTAATAATGATTTGGAGCATATTTTCATATGTCTATAAATAGTTTCAATTTCTTCGTCTGAGAATTGTCTGTTCATATCCTTTGACCATTTATCAATTGGAGAATACTCCCAGGAGTCTTTATGGAATCTTGGAATTGTGGGAATAGAGAGATGTTGGATAGAGAGGAGCCTGGAAATGGACAAATAGTTAGATTTTCACAAAGGAAGGGAAAGGCAGATTTCAGATCATAGACAGGTAAAGTGGACATGAATCCCTTGCACGATTCAGATTCAGTAATGATATGAGGACAGCATGGATTTGTTTGCTAAGAAACTGGATGTTAATCCTTTGTACAATTCAAAGAATCAGTATGATATGAAGACAGTGGATTTGCTAAGAAGAAATTGTGCCAGACCAACTTCACTTCCTTTTTTTTTGAAAGGTTTACAAGAGTGGGAAAGCAGGGAAATACTATAGTCACATACACATACATGCACACACACACAAACCATACAAACATGCATGCATACATATATAAATATACACTATTTATAGAATTCAGCTGGCAACATTTTCTTGATAACTATCTTATGGATAAAGTAGGGAAATGTCAGCTGAATGATAGATAAATTCACAGCCCATTGACTAACCCGACTCAGAGAGTTGCTCAATGTCTTTCTAAAGGGAAATCTCTCTTAATTCACCACAAAGTTCTGTTCTCAATTCTATAATGTTCAACATTTTTATCAATGACTATGATGAAGACAGAAGTGATGTGATTACTAAATCAATGGATGACATAAAGCTGAGAACAGCAGCTAATGCTTTGGAATCGGCATCCTGAAAAAGCTAAGGAGGATAGGTTTAGGGGCAGCTAGATGGCAGAGTAGATAGAGTCCCAGGTCTGGAGTCAAGAGGACCTGAGTTCAAATCCACGGGCAGACATTTAATGGTTACTAGCTGTGCGATCCTGAACAAGTCCCTTCACCTCAACTGCCTTGCCAAAAAACAAAAACAAAAAGGGTTATAGGTTTAATATTTAATATGTATTGGTCAACTTGCCATCTGGGGGAAGGGGTGGGGGGAAGGAAGGGAAAAGTTGGAACAAAAGGTTTGGCAGTTGTCAATGCTGTAAAATTACCCATGCGTATAACTTGTAAATAAAAAGCTATAATAAAAAAATAAAAATAATAAAAGCCATTTACACATAAAAAAAAGAATAGGTTTAGAAGTCTACATAACTCATCTAAAGTCACACAGGTAATAAAGTCTATGGGATTGAGATTTGAACCAGGGCTTCTCTATCTCCAGAGTCATTGCTCTTTTCAGTATACCATGCATCAGCATGTCCTACTCCCTTCTACATAGAGCCCACTTTATTTTTATCTTCTGATTGCTCTTCAATCTCTTTGATGTTGGTATCTCACCTACTAGGACTATCTCAAATCCACCCATGCTTTCTCATCATCCAGGTCTCATCCAGATCTGCCCATTGATCCTGCATGGAAAATTTACCCAACATGTTGGAAGTCTTCCTCTAATCTCTTCTAATATTTTGTAGATAGGAGCACAATGCTTGGGCTTCCCAGATTCTATACCTCATCTCACCTCCTAAGTAGTTCAACCATCCAACGGCTTTATGGAACATAATTATCCTTGATGGTACCTTTTTTTATGACACTTCCTGCTGTGTGTAAGTAATCATTGAAAATAGACTCCAGTCTGTTTATCACCCCCAAAGGAAAGAGTTTCTCTCTTTTCATGACCTTTTGGGTTACCTGCAATTTTGATTCTTCTAAGATCCTGGTGTTCTGTGATGTAGCCAGACATAAAATCTTGCACTTGGGTTAAGAGGGAAAAAAAAGAAAGAAAGAAAGAACTGAACCATCACAGGATGAGGGATACATGGCTTAAATGAATTCATATGAGGGGAAAAAATGACAGGGGTTTTAGTGGCCTGAAAGTTCGATATGAGACAAGAGTGTGAAGTGGTTCTCAGCTAATGTGATCTGAGGTTGCATTAATAGATATATAGCATTTACAAGGCAGGATGTTGTCCTGTAGGCTGATCAGACTAATTCTGAAATATTGTAATGGGAGTATAATTTTTGGGGGGAGGGTGAGAACCTTTCTTTGCATCCCATAATGAGCAGTTAATAAGTGCTTGTGGACTTGTTTTTAATTTAATTCACTAAACATTTATTAAGCACTTGCTGTATATGGGGATAGTGGGATAGCACAGTAGACAGAGTACTGGGTCTGAACCCAAGAAAACTCATCTTTGTGAGTTCAAATCCAGTCTCAACCACTTAATAGTTAGGTGAATCTGAACAAATCATTTAATCCTCTTTGCCTCAGCTCCTCATCTGTAAGCTATCTTCAGTCATTTCTCAGTTGTATCCCATTCTTTGTGACCCCTCATTAGGGATTTTCCTGGCAAGGTTACCGGAATGGTTTGCAATTTCCTTCTCCAGTCCATTTGACAGGGGAGGGACTGAAGCAAATAGGGTCAAATGGCTTGCCCAAGATCACACAGCTACTGAGTATCTGAGACCAAATTTGAACTGAGGTCCCCCTGATTCCAGGGCCGTCACTCTATCCGTTGTGCCATCTATCTGCTCTCTGTAAAATGAACTGGAGAGAGAAATGGGAAACTACTTCTCCAAATGGAATCAGGAAGAGCTGGATGTGATTGAAAACTACTAGACAACAACAATACAAAATGTATCGGGCACTCTGTTAGGCACTGGGATTTATAGACAAGAAAAGAGAGAGGGGAGAAAGACAATCCCTGTCCCCAAGGAGCTTCTGACTGAGAGTTTAGAATATGTACACAAATAAGAAATGCGAGATTATGTATAGAATGAATACAAATAAAAAGAGTGAAAAGGAGACTGATAGTGGGGGGAGGGATCTGAAGTCTGAAACCTGGTTCAATTCTGCATAATATAATTTGAAAATCGATTTTCATTTCTATATATTTTACACTGACTAGTCTTCTCTTTGAAATATTCCCCCTCTCTCCCAAAACCATCCTTATTTTAATTTTTTAGAATGATTTTTAAAAGAAAAAGAGGAACAAGAAGAAAACATTCAGAAAAAAAGATCAATACACCAAACAAAAAAAATCTGACAATGTCTGACAGTGCTCCAAACCCATAAACCCTTGCCTTGAAATAGGATTGAAGAAAGGTATCTTTTCCAGTTTCCTATTTGGGGTCATGCATATTCTTTGTAACTTTGTACCATTTTTGTCTTGTCACTTATATTGCTGGAATATTTGTGTACAATTGTTTTTGCTTGACCTACTTCAGTTTGTATCAGTTCATCTAATTCCTTTGAAGCTTCTCTGTATTGATTCTTTTTTATTTCTTAGAATATACCATCCCATTACATTCATATAACACAATTTGATCATTGTATAATGGCTAAGCAAAATAGCCTCCAGTCACTTACTATTGGGATACAATTTAAGATTAACCAGATCATATCTAAATGGACATCCCCAGATCAGGGAAGAAAATTAGAATCATATGTAGAAAGACGTGTCCATTGATATAGCTGATTCTTGGTGGAGCTATGTGGCTAGTTTGAAAGTTGATGTCTAGCTGTTAGTGTGTCTGTATCCTGTCCAAATGTATGCCTATTTCGGAAAAGTGGCCCCTTTGCTCTGTTTCTCTGTCCCTCCTTTAAATGTGGTTAGTGGAGAGATTGCTATACTTGGATATGGACAATCTGTATAATAGACAATATATGGACAATAAATATAATATTATCAATAACTAGGAATTGAAAAACTCGGGTTTTCAAAGTACTTTGAACATTTTATTTTATCCTAAAATGCTAAAATTTAGTGCTACAATTATCCTTATTTATAGGTAGGAACTGAGGCCCTTAAGGTTAAGTGATTTATTCCAAGTCACATAGCTAATAAGTACCTGAGGCAGGATTTGAATTTGGAGCTCTCTGATTCAGGGCTTCCAGCATACAGTCAATGTGCATTCTAGCTGCCTGATTCTGCTTCTCTTTGTGCATTTCTTTCTAACTCTTCATGACCTCATGGAGGGGAGGGAGTGGCAAAGATATTGGAGTGGTTTGCTATTTCCTTCACCAGCCCATCTTACAGAAGAGAAATATGAGAAGAGGTCCAAAGATGGAGGAGGGATGTAGAGAGTGGGAAAAGTAAGAACTCTAGGATGATTGCTGCTCCAACCTCACACTTACCTTATCCCCTGACTTTCACACCCACTGGTCAATGCTCCTTGTCTTCGGTTTCATCATTCACCTTGCTTTCAAAGCAGCAGCCCTTAGGACCTTAGTATAAATTGGAGAATCCAACTATCACCACCTCTACCCACCCCCCATCCTTAGCCTTCCTTGAGAGAGGCATTGGCTTAGCCACACTTTCTACTGCTGTCAGCACATTCTGCTCATCTGACCTCAGGAAAGACTGGGCATTCTGTTTTATGGATAAAGGAACAGAAACTTGAGGGGCCAGCGGGATAATGAAAATGCACGTTAGGCCAAGGAGGAAAGCTGAACCAATCTTAAATTTTTTTTAAAGAGAAGGCTCTTTGAAACTCTTTTGATGCTTGCCTCCTTTCCCTTCTCTTCCCTTAAAAGGGGTCAGGAATTAAGTCCTGTTCCTTTAAGGCAGAAAGAAGAACATATTTCCTAGTTGGGGGTTGGGAAAAGAGAAGGTTCAGTTTTTGTCATTGTTTTTATTGCTTAGTCTTGTCCAACTCTTTGTGAACTCTTCTTGGAGGTTTTCTTGGCAAAGATACTGGAGTGGTTTGCCATTTCCTGCTCTAGATCATTTTACAGCTAAGGAACCGAGGCAAACAGGATTAAGTGACTTTGCCTTGGCCAAGGTCACACAGATAATAAGGGTCTGAGGCCGTATATGAATTCATGAAAATGGGTCTCCCTGATTCGAAGCTTAATGCTTGATGCCAAAAGGTGGGATAAATTCCCAGCTCGGGGTGCTAGATCACGACCCTGCTGCCCATTTGTGAACAATCTCAGGCACTCTTAGCTAGTGCCTTTAAGAGATAAATCACAAATTTCCAGTGGAGAAAGCTATACTCTCTACTCTCCAAATCCCATGATGCTCCTATTAGCTCTTTGAGGAGCTAGGGACCCTGTGGCTGGGATTCCCACTTAATACTCAAGCACTGCTTTGAATTGTGATTATTAGGATTAGGATTAGCCAGAATAAGGGTAATGAGAATTGAAAGTATTGCAGTGCAAAATGAGCAACTAGACATCCAATTTAATTGGTCCTAAAGTTTGTGGAGCCGGGTACACTGTAGACAGCCTGGCAAAGGAGGCTATCATCAGATTTGTGAAGTTTGTATTTTCACCTACAGGCAATGGGGAATTGTTGAAGCTTCTTGAGCGGAGGGAGAAACATGATCGGATCTGCTTTTCTAATATCACTTTGGCAGCTCTGGGAAGGCCAGATTGAGAGAGGAGAGATTTGAGGCAAGATCAATTGAGAAATCGCTGCAAATCATTCCGGTGAGAGACAGAGATGACCTGAACTGGGCTGGTGACCTGGAAGTGGAAAAAAAGGAGGGCTAGATGGAAAACACTAATGTTTGTTGATTTGATTTCAATTGGATTGAGTTGGCAAAGTGTAACAAGCTCCAGATTTGGAGTCAAAGGGTCTGGATTAAGACAGAGACCTGAGCAAGGAAGATCTTTCTCCGGCTCCTGCTGTGTAAAATGAGGTTTGACCCATGATCTCGGAGGTCCCTTCCTCCCAGCTCTAAATCTCAAGATCTTCTGGATGGAACTGAACTGAAGGGACTTCTTTTTCTCTAGACTCTTGGGATGTCTTCCTGGAGGAGGTAACATTTTAAGAGATGAGTTTCAATTCAACAGGAGAAGAGGAGGAAAGAAGGCTTTCCAAGCATGGGGTACAGTAAAAGCAGAACAAACGGAAGCGTGAGAATGAGGGGTTGGTGTAGTGAGACAGAGGCCTGAGATAGCCCAAGTTTAGGGCGCCAGTATGAGATCCAGTCCACCATTCCAGGACGTTTGTCCCGGAAGCCGTTGCTCAAAGCCCAGGCCTCTATCTCCCAGCAGAAGTATCTCACCCCATGTCCCCGGCGTCAAAGTTAGCTAGCCCAGTGTCCGCAGCCACAATGGCCAGGGTTCGGGGTCAGGAGAGCTGTTTGGGGACGCACCTCTTCCTCTGACCGCCAGAGGGAGTACCGGCTCCGCAGCTGCTGGCTGGGATTGGGTCACCCGAAGTTGAAGCAAGGGAGTTCCCTTGCCCAGGCTGAGCCCTTCTCCTACTATTGCCTTAGTCCCAGCACCCGTGTGTGGTCCACGACTCTTGCGTTCCTAATCCTCCCTTCCTCACGCTTTCCTCGAGTTTAAATGTGTTCATTTGCAAAGAACGGGAGCACCCCTACTCGCAGGATCTGCAGGCAAGCGAGCGCTCACACACGTACAGTAGACAACAGAGAGATTCGGGCGATAATCTAGTCCGATCCGCCCATTTTGCAGATGGAGAGACTGAGGCTTAGAGAAAGACTGGCACCTGCCCAGAATCATACAGCCAGGAAATGGTAGGAATTTGAACCCAGATACTGGCGTCCTGTCCTTTTCTGTCTGACCCAAACACTTGGGGGGATGACCCCAAGATGTCCACGGTATTGACACGCTCAGGGGTTGTGGGAGCTGGGGGCAGCAGAGGCCCCTAAGTCGTGGTGCGGACCTCAGAAGGCTCCCCGAATGCCAACTCGACCGGAGTTACTTGGGAGGGAAGCGGGGCAGACTCCAGGCAAATCTGGACGCGTCCGAGCCAATGTTGGGGAGCGGACAGGGCCCCTCCCGCCCCTCTCTGAGGAGCTCCGGGCCAGCTGAGCCGATGACAAGCACACCTGAGTCAGCGCCCGCCGCCCACCCGCCCCTCAGCGTCTGTCTGCCCATCTTGTGATATTTCGCTTCCCGGGAGCCCGCTCCGCTGCGCTCCGGAGGCAGCTCGGCAAACAAACCCGGCGACAGATTGCGGCGTGGCTCATTCCGGGGAAGGACGCCAAATCCCCCCGCCCCCAGCCCTCGCACCCCCCACCGCCACCCCCTCTCCTCCCCGCCCCTGCCAGCTCTCTCGACCCCGGGATCGGCTTCGTTGGCGGAAGATATTGGGGGGGAGGGGAGGGCTTCTTCCACCGACTTCACCTCAACTTCTTTGTAGCCACGAGAGGAGCCTGGACGGCTGTGGGGCAGGGGGTTAAACTAGGCACCCGAGCCCAAGGAGGAAAGGGAGGCAGTCCGCCGTCTCGGGCACCAACAGGGGGCGCACCGGGGAGACTGAGTTTGCGTGGCGGGGGAGAGAGTGGTGAGAGACAGAGAGGCAGAGACAGGCAGAGACAGACACACAGAGATAAAGAAACGGAGAGACAGAGAGCAGAGAGACAAAGGTAGACACACAGAGAGACAGAGACAGAGAAAGGCAAGGCTAGAGACAGAGATACACAGAGACAGAAATAGAGACACACAGAAACAGAGAGACACACAAAGAGACACAGAGACAGCCAGAGAAAAGACAGGGAGACACACAGAGATAGAGAAATAGACAAAGAGAGAGACAGAGACAGAGAGACTGAGAGAATTAAAAAAGGGCGAATTAGAAAATGAAAAAAGACGAGAAAGAGAATAGATAAAGAGATAAGGACAGGAAGTGGGCAGACAAAAAAAAAAAAAAAAACAGAAACAGAACGATAGAGAAGAGAGGGAAGAGGAATGAGAGAAGAAAAGTAGACGTGAGGAGAGGGAGGAGGGGGGAGTTTCCCGTCGGCACCTTGGCTAGCCAGGCTGGGCGGCTCCCTGAGCTGAGGGGGCCCGGGGCTGCTCAGCAGATGGCTCCTGGCGGTCCCAGCCCGTGCCCAGACCTGGCGCCGCTTGGCACCGTTCCTCTCCCAGGTCCTCCCCCCTCCTGGCTCCCCATCCCGCGCGAACGGCCGCCTTTTCCCGGGCGCTGCTAGCTGGCCGGCCTGGGCCCCTGGGGGGGGGGGGCTGAAGGCGGCTCGCATCCTTTCCCTATGCTCCTGGTCTTAGGGGGCTGACAGAGCCTCGGGGGTCGCAGTCGACCTGCCCGGCCTCACCCCAACTCCTCCCCTCAGGTATCACTCCCTACTGGAGCAGAGAGAACTCTCTGGTAAAAAGACCGGGAGGAACCGGGGGAGAGAGACTCCGGAGATCAAGGCGGCTGAATTAATACTAATTAATAATCATTATTCTCCCATAACAAAAAGGAGCAGGGAATCGAATGGGGCCTCATTGACAAGACGACGGACGCTGCAGAGAGTCAAGAATTCTGGAGCCAGAGACTGAGACTCGAACCTGACTTCCGTTACTTATTCCTAGTGACCTTGTCCGAGTCATGTCACTACTTTAAGTCGCAGTTCTATCAAAAGCAAAGCTCAGGAAATGTGCCCTAACGATCTCTAAGGCTTCTCCCAGCTCTCAACCCTATTTTTTTTTTTTAAGAGACTGCAGGCGGGCACCACTCTGGAACCCTTCTCTTAAAAGAGAGGGTAGGCAGATAGGCGGGGGTCCCCGAAAAGAAGATCTCGTCCGTCTATCTTTCTGCTCCCAGGCAGATCTTGCCCCGGGAAAGGGTGGGAAAGGAGGAGGGAGGGGATGCCTAGGATGAGGAAGGGGGAGAAAGCTGAGAGACAGAAAAATCAGGACTCCGTCCTCCCTCCCACAGGCCCTCGGGGGCCCAAAATGTGTGCAAATGGGCTTGGGGCGGGGGAGGATTTGAATCTGACGGGGTGAGCCCCAAAAAAGGGTTTCCTCCCTTTCCCCCCTCCCCTTGGAGACTTTTCCCAATAAGAGCAGAGCCTGCTTAGAAAGAGCGTTCCCTCGGGCCCCGGCAGCTGTAGGAAGAGGTTAGACTTGGTGGCAGGATGGGATGGGATGGTAGAGTGGGGAGGGGGGTCCTGCTCCCGCCCCCTCATTTGCCATTAAAGGGTTAAGTAGCCGAGAGAGGGAGGAGCCAGAGGAAGGGGAAGCGGGGGGTGGGGTGCGGGGTAGGGAAGAGCTTCCCTGCTGTCCTCACTCTCCCAGGGCTAGCGGCCGGGGCAGACGGAGCCCAGGACCCGGCTGCCCTGCTTGGGGTGGGGGTGGGGACCCGAGCAGCGGGGCCGCCGCCGCCTGTCCCGTTTCATCCTGTCCGCTCCTGTGTCCTGTACGTCGGGGCTGATGGCTCCCCCTGAGCCGCGGAGTCCGGGGGGCGCAGGGTAGAGCCCCGCGGACAGCTCAGAAACCCCCCCAGTCGAGGGGTCCGGAGTCCAGTCCCACCCTTCGCCCCAAGCCGTAGACCCCGAAGGGGACGAGGGAGCGCGTGGGAGCCCCCCCCCCACTGCTCCCCACCCTGCCCCGCCCCGTCCCCCTCCCCCAGCTCCGAGACAAGATGCTCGCCTGGCTCCGGCGCCTGCTGCAAGGTAAGGATCCCCTGCTCGGACGGGGCCGGGGGAAAAGGACACCCCCGGGAACCGGGCTGTGGGGGAGGGAAGAAGAGGAAGGGCAGAAGGGTAAGGGGGTCAGAGGAGGACGGCAGGGATGGGGAAAGCCGAGGGGGAACAAACGGAGGAGGGGGCCGGTGAAGCCCAAGGGAAGGTGGGGTGAGCTCCCGCGTGGCAGGTGACCCCCGAGCTCGCTCCAGGAGCCGAGAGGGCACGGAGATGTGAACGAGGCACGAGCCGGCACCGCCTCGGCTCCGAGGGCCGCCCCGCCGGGTTTGGGGGCTGGGCCGGCCGGCCGCCCCGCGGCGGGGGAGCTGAGCCCGCAGAGGCGAGCGGGCGGGGAGCTAGCTCGTGACCGGGGAGCCGGGGCAGGCGGGCGGGGACTGCCGGGTCCACAGCCTGGCCGGGCTGAGGGAGGCAAGAGCGGGCTCTGCCGTCCTGGCTTCGCCTGCTGCGGGGTGGGGGCAGTGCAGAGTGGGGGGGCTCCGAGCACTCCTCCGACCGGGAAAACGCCGACTCAGCAACTCCAGGGCGGCGGGCGTGGAGCCGTCCTCCCGGCTCCGCACCTTCATCACCTGGGAGGGATGGGCTGGAGGGCAGGGGTTCCGAGGAACGGATGAGAACTGGCAAGAAGCAACGGGGCAGCTAGACCCGAAAGAGAGCTACTGAGAGGGTATTGGGGGGGGAGGGGGACAGCGGGCCGGGGGATCTCGGGGACAGGGACGAAAAAGGAGTCGTAGGGACCGAGGAGACAGCGAGCACGGACTCACGAGACTGGACAGTATTCAAGAGCACAGACACGGGGGCCATCACATAGAGCCCCTGGGGCAAAGGGACAGAGCCCAGAGAGGAGGGAGCTTAGGTAAGGAGGCTGACACGTAGGGATTAGGCTTGGGGCAGAGGGGTCAAGTGATGTCCGGAGGCTGAGACGAGTGCAGGGACAATGGGCAGGAGGCGATGGGAGGCAGGGGCCGGGAAGTCAAAGAGAGTCTGAGAGAAAATAAATAAATAACCAGATAAATAAATAAACGAGTCAGCCTTTAAAGCAGGTGAGTGCAATTTCATGGCAGATTTGGGAAGGTTTCCCCTTCCCTGCTTCACAGGTGAGGCAAACTCTGGTGCACCCTAAAAGCTATCCTGTTACTATCTGCTTCTGCATCTTCCTCATCACAGGATCTGGGGAGCCCAGGAAGTAGCTAGGCCCAGGGTCCTGGGAGTGGGCCGGCTGGACCCCGACAGCAGGATAGGGCGGTGGAGCCCAGAGCTGGGCAGGAGCACTGGTGGATGGAGCCCTGGTGGATGAAGCGCTGCCATTTTTATCCCCAGCCCCTCATCAGATTAGGCGCTATCTGGGATTTGGGGTGGCTGCTTATTTGGGGGTATTCTATTCTGGCAGAGTGAGAAACTGTTTGCGGTGACTCTGAACCTCACCACCCGCACCAGCGTCACTGCCTTCCTGGGTCGATGCGTCAGCGCCACCACCTCCACCTCCGTCCCCACTCCTCTCCCACCTCCTTTGCCCCCTCAGCATCTGCCTGCCAGCAGCCCGTGCCCTTAACCCCCTGCCTCTCCCTGAAAACTGGGCCTTCGGTGCATCTTCAGCAGCCAACATTGAGCTACTCCATCAGGACCCCATGCTCTTCACTTCTAGATTTAGGATCTGAATGGAAATCCTCTTCAGCATTTTTCCTCTGGCTCCTTTTCTGGAGTCACTAGTTAACTTCTCTCCTTTTTCCCCCTCAACATCTCTGGCTTTCTTTCTACCATATTTGAAATTTAGCTCTTCTAGCCAAGGTCCTTTCCTCGCCTCCATGATCCCACATCCGGTGGTTCTGGAATCTATCAAGCTCAAGGTGGGATCTGAACTGTAGGATTTTCTCAGTCTCTTCCCTGCCTCCAATTCTTAAGAGTTTGAGATCCATCTGAGATATGTGTTCCTTGTGATGGCCGTGTTCCTTATACCTCTACTTCCTGGGATCTTCCAGCCCCCTCCATGATCTATTGAGCATTTGTGATCTAGGTTTCCCTTGCTAGATGAATCATGAGCTCACAGATTTAAAGCCGAAAGAGTCTTTAGAAGCCATTGAGTTAAACTGTCTTACTTTACAGATGAAGAAACTAAGGCACAATGAACTCCCAGGATCACACAGCTAGTAAGCATCTGTGCTAACACTTGAACCTGTCTTCTTGACTCCAATTCTGTTGTACTGCCCATGGTCACAAAGTCTCTCTTCCACCAAGGGCACACCTGCCATTCTCATAGTCTCCCAGAGGGGAGGCTATGGATTCCCAAACTGGCCATCCCGTACCAGACCCGGAGCCTCCTGTCTGGCTGTTGGAGCCCAGAGAGATACAAAATCAAAGAAATGCCCAGAATCTTGGCCCCTTCCTTCTGCCTCAGCTCAGACAGCTCAGCTCAGCGTGGTAACTTGCGTTGCCCCCTCTTCCCCCTCATCCATGGTAGAGCCCAAGTTCTGCACCCCCCCCCTTGTCTCCATGGGCATCGTTCATCCCAGTTCAGGGCTGGTCTGTCTCCATTGAAAGGACCAGAAATAGATCATAGTACTTAATGCAGGAAGAAACCTGACTGAGCAACCACTTCAGTCTCTTCATTTTACAGATGAGGAAGCTGAGGCCTGTGGAGTAGGTTCTAATTGGTCCAATGTCCCACAATTATTGAACTCAGACATGAGTCAAGGCATCCTGACTTGGAGCCCTAGGTTTTTACTCCCCCATTCAGGCTTCCTCTTGGTTCTCATCCTTATTCTCTTCTCTATCTAATAATCACTCCCTTAATCCCTAATCCCTCTCCCTCCCCCCAGAATGGGGACATAAAAAGGAGGGATGAGGTGTCTGAGGGACTGTGGAAGGGCTTTTCCTGGCCGTGAAAAGACGAAGAGGGCTAACCTATCACACACCATGCTTCTTGCAGTCTCGTGTTCAGGATTCTCCATGACACTAAAGCAATGACAGAATTATCTTAGTGGTCCTTTGAGAGAGGAGCTGAGAGGGGAAGGAGAAGGGGTGAGGGAGTTGGAGGGAGCAGGAGGGGAGAGGAGAAAAAAGAGAAAGAAGGAGGAAAGA
>NC_067403.1:249344079-249346579 GCF_016432865.1 Antechinus flavipes
TCTGAATTATTCATTTAGAACATAGGGGATACTTCATTTCATACTTCTTTTATAAAGTTTCTTCATTATTGTTAACATTAAGGAATAAAGTACTGACCTTCTATTCAAAAACATAAATTGGGTGAATATTCTCATGATCATTTTTTCTCTAGCCTTTGGAAAGCATTTTACTCACTTTTTCCTTTTGTAAACTGATAGAGGTGTAGTGCATAATCTCCAAGATTCATTATCAAATAATACTGTTTGAATCTTTCCCAGATCCACATTCATGATATTTGTTGTGTTTACACAGTGACAACTATTCTCAAACTCTCCTTTCTGATTGGCAAAATGAAGTCATAGAACTGCTTGGCCGATTAGGTCACTTCTGATTTTTCTTATATAATTTGTTGATTTTTTTTTTAATGACTATTCTTTTTTCCATGAATCAGTGTTTCAAGAAAAAAAATACTTTACAGGAAAATCAGGTTGTTACGTTCTGCTCTCTAAAATTAATTCATTGATTTGGAATCTCCTGATCAACTCAGCTGCCTGCGTCCTGCACTGGTACTTGTATCACCATATAAAAATATTTGGATAATGAAGGAGAAAATATTACTCACCAGGTGAATCTTTATACACACCTGAAAAGAGATAAGGGGGGAGAGAGAGAGAGAGAGAGAGAGAGACAGAGACAGAGAGAGAGACAGAGACAGAGACAGAGACAGAGACAGAAACAGAGAGAGAGAGAGAGACAGACAGACAGAGAGAGACAGAGACAGAGACAGAAACAGAGAAAGAGAGAGAGACAGAGACAGAGAGAGACAGAGACAGAGAGAAAGAGAGACAGAGAGAGAGAGAGAGAGAGACAGAGACAGAGACAGAAACAGAGAGAGAGAGACAGACAGACAGACAGACAGAGAGAGAGAGAGAGAGACAGAGAGAGACAGAGACAGAAACAGAGAGAGAGAGAGACAGAGAGAGACAGAAACAGAGAGAGAGAGACAGACAGACAGACAGACAGACAGAGAGAGAGAGAGAGAGAGAGAGAGAGAGAGAGAGAGAGAATTCATTTCTTTAGATTACTCATTTCCAACACAATGGATGCCTTATTTCAAAGTTCTGTTCTAAAGAACTTCATTATTATTATTAATGTTGAGCAATAAAGCTCTGATCTAGCATTTAAAAGGCATAGATTGATTGGGGGAATGTTCTCATAATCATTTTCTCTCAACGTTAGAAAGTATTTTTTCTCAATGCAGGGTCCCTGCACTGTATGGCGCATGTGCCCTAAGTACACGCACAAGCAGCGAGTTAAAAGTGAAAAGATGCTTTGGATCCTCTTCATTTCATTTGTTTGGCTTTACTGTTGTTTTCTCTACTTCTATGTATTCCTGTGAATAAATCCTTGTTAAGTTTAAAAAAAAACAGGAAAGTATTTTTCTCACTTTGTCCTTTTGTAAAGTGATAGGGTTGGAGTGCATAATCTCTAAGATTCCTTATCACCTAACAATGTTTAACCCTATCCCAGCTCTCACATTCATATTCTTTGGGATCTTTACACTATGAGAACCACTCTGAACCTCTTCTTTCTCATCTGCAAAATGAAGACATAGAACTGAGTGGCCTATTAGGTCACTTCTGATTTTCCACGTATAATCTGTTGATTTGGCCAATTTCCACAAGACGCCTCATTTAGTAGTGTTCTAAATCACTGGCATTTTTCAAGATTTCTATTTTTTGTCCATGAATCAATGTTTTACTACAACAAATATTTTACAGGAAAATCCAGGCTGCTGAGTTGAATTTCTACAAATATGGAGTTCTTGATTTCTCCATTGATTCTGGGTCACCTAATAAATTCAGTTGCCAGCATCCTCCTCTGGTATGTTGGATCACCATATACAAATATTTGGATAATGAAGAAAATATTACTCACCAGGTTCTTCTTTTTCCACAACTGCAAAGGGAGAGGGAGAGGGAGAGGAAGAGGGAGAAGGAGAGGGAAAGGGAGAGAGAGAGAGAGAGAGAGAGAGAGAGAGAGAGAGAGAGAGAGAGAGAATTCATTTCTTTAGATTACTCATTTCCAACACAATGGATGCCTTATTTCAAAGTTCTGTTCTAAAGAACTTCATTATTATTATTAATGTTGAGCAATAAAGCTCTGATCTAGCATTTAAAAGGCATAGATTGATTGGGGGAATGTTCTCATAATCATTTTCTCTCAACGTTAGAAAGTATTTTTTCTCAATGCAGGGTCCCTGCACTGTATGGCGCATGTGCCCTAAGTACACGCACAAGCAGCGAGTTAAAAGTGAAAAGATGCTTTGGATCCTCTTCATTTCATTTGTTTGGCTTTTCTGTTGTTTTCTCTACTTCTATGTATTCCTGTGAATAAATCCTTGTTAAGTTTAAAAAAAAAAAAAAGGAAAGTAGTTTTCTCACTTTTTCCTTTTGTGAAGTGATAGGGTTGGAGTGCATAATCTCTAAGATTCCTTATCACCTAACAATGTTTAACCCT